>NC_143486.1:14901135-15030887 GCF_027475165.1 Benincasa hispida
GGTGTTTTCAAATGATTTTTATCCTTGCGTAGTTTAGATATTCTTTCTATGACCTTGCGCTGATCCAAGTGCCTAGCCTTCGTTTTGGCTTGCCTCCACGTGTGTCATGCGAGCATCCAACTATGAGCAAGGTACTCTTTCTCAGTTTAAACTCATGCCCATTTGGCAGTGGAGTTGTGATCATTTTATTTATGCATTGATCACGATTCCTACCTTTGTTTTTGCTTGCCCCACGGGTGTCATGCGTTTTTTTCCTGAGTGATCTAAAAGTAGCAAGGTTGAAAATAAATATCACACCCCCAAATTTAAACGCAACAATGTCATCATTGTTGAAAAATTGAAAGAATTCATGCGATGCTCTTGGGAGGTTTTGTAAAAGTCAGTTTGAAAGAAAGCTGGCGGACCACTAACTTCTAGAAATATTTCATGAATTGACTGTCCTAAAATTAAGTTGACTCTAGTGCATGTGATGAAAAATAAAGGCATGCATTTCATCATTGAAATCATAATTGGCAAAGAAAAACAATGCGGTGACTTACTAAATTAACCAATGTGTAATGATTGTGCCGATTAAAGAGGATGCAATGATAAAATTATCAGAGTTAAAATGAGATGCGATAGTGCAAAATTTGGAATAAACAAAGTCAAGGAAAGATACAACCCCTAAATTTTCTCTGTTGCCCACATTATTTGTGATCACATCCTTCTTTGTGGCGAGCCAATTTCTTCGATTGCGGTGGCTATTTGAGCTGTTTGCATCTTTCGGTTATCATGTAGCTCCCCTGCAATCATTCACCATGATTGTTGCAAAACATCGAGAGGGTCAAATAAAAGACAGAGTTAATTTTTTTTAAAGATGCAAAAGGAATAAAAGGATATAGAAATGATAATGGATATAAAGAGGTAGAATTGAGTTCATGAATTGAAGGTTTCAAAGGACACTTCACAAAAATTGCGTCCCTGATGAATTTGAATCGCATGATTGAGCAAGGACTGCCCACTTCTTCTTCAGTCAGAATTCCTCAGGTACACGGAGGTGTTCTCACGATGCAAGCCTTCTCCGTGATATATTTTGACTCTTTGCCCATTAACTTTGAATGCATTGGTCCCGTCCTCATTGGATAACTCAACCGCTCCATGCAGGAATACCTCTCTGATTATGAAAGGACTAGACCATTGCGATTTGAACTTGCTAGGAAAGAGTCGTAGCCGAGAATTGTACAAGAAGACCTTTTGTCCGACTTGGAGATTCTTCTCGCATAGTTGCTTGTCATGCCAACGCTTTGCACACTCATTGTAGATTTTGGCATTCTCATATGCGTGAGTTCTCCATTCATCAAGCTCGACCAACTAAAGTTTCCTTGCTTCTCTTACGACCTTTAAGTCAAAATTGAGCTTTTTTACTACCCACATTGCTTTATACTCCAGCTCAAGTGGTAAATGACATGCCTTTCTGAACACCAGCGCCTACGGGGACATGCCTATAGGTGTCTTATAGGCAGTCCTATATGCCCATAAGGCATCGTCCAGCTTCATTGCCCAATTTTTGCATGAAGGTTTTACGACCTTCTCTAATATCAACTTGATTTCTCTATTGGACACTTCAGCTTGACTATTTGTTTGTGGATGGCATGCGGTGGCCACTTTATGAAGGATATTATACTTGAGCAGCAATTTGTTGATGATGTGGTTAGCAAAGTGAGGGCCTTCATCACTTATTATGGCACGTGGAGTGCCAAAACGAGTGAAAATATTCTTCCTCAAGAACTTGGAGACTACTGCCACATAGCTTGCGACACACGATACGACTTCTACCCATTTGGAAACATAGGTGACGACTAATAGAATGTATTTATGACCATTTGATTGTGGAAATGGTCCATAAAGTCTATGCCCCAGACGTCGAATAGTTCCAATTCTAAGATGATGTTCATGGGCATCACATGCTTCCATAAAATGTTTCCCGTTCGTTACATCGGTCGCATTTCATTGCATAGTCTTTTGCGTCCTTGAATAACGTTGGCCAAAAATAACCACTTTGTAACACCTTTGCTGCTGTGTGTTGGCCTCTGATAACGGGTAGAAATACACATTATCATAGTGCTAAGTTATTAAATAATGTTGGATTGCATTGATAAAATATGTTAAATTGCGTCCTTTAAGCATAAATTCTATAATATTGCGGTCGCATGCGTTCAGCGCATTAAAACTATTGATTTTTGTATTTTTGTGCAGAATATGCGTTAATGCAATGCAAGATTGTGATCATAAGAAAACATCGGTCGAGCACAACTTCGCCGCAAGACTTTGTGTTGATTGTGCTCGCAAACATTCGCTCGAGAAGAATCACCGCAACTTGGTCAGCGCAACATGGTGAGCGCATTTGGGTGAAAGGCCAATTAAGAACGATGGGACAGAAAGCTGATGACAGTCAGATCCAAATTAAGTTGACAGCCGATAACGATCACAAAGTACATTCAGCTTTATCGATGACAATCATCCGGCGCATCAGTCAAGAATTAAAGCTGTCCCATTTGTACAACCAGGAGAGAGAAGCCGCCTTTCACTTTGATGTCCTATAAATACCAAGTGCATTATTAAGAAAAAGGGTTAATTGGTCGATCAACTAATAATTTCACTAGAGCTTCTGTTCATAGTTTTCTTTTCCATTTTACGGTGGAGCAAGAGAAGAGTGGTGGCACTAGAGATTGCTCAGGGCAGCTCGAGAGAGAACCTTGGGGCGTAAGAGCAGAGAGCGGGCTAACTCTTGCGAGAGCGAGAATATTTTTAGAGCAAGAGTAGAAATAGTGTAACGCCTGGTAGCAAGAAATTGTTACCAGGCTCTTTACTATACTTGCATTGTTATCTTGTATTTCATCTCATATCTATTCAATAGAAGTTCTATTTCTACATCTGCCCACTCTCTTAATACGCATGAGTAGTTAAACAAGTCGAATGGGTTGAGAAGAACTAAGCTAACATGACCTAGGAAGTTCATTGCGTGCGTTTGTCTTATTTTTATGCTGTGCAAAATTATCTTTTAGAATTACTTGAGAGAAAATCTAAAGAAAGAACCTAATGACTCGAGAGAGCTAGGTTAGAATCTGAACTCGAAAGAGTAAGATTAGGTTTGCATAAACATGAGATAGGGACTTAGAGATAAGCTCTGTTTGTCAACTTGCATCGCATGCATCCTAGGAATGTGAGTGATATTATGTGGTTGTATATTTATGTGAATGTCATGTTGTCATCGCATAAATAGAGATAGAGGTTTATATGTAAACCCTATAGACTTATCGCATATTTATCGCATGCGTTCTAGCCTTAGAAGCCTTAGCATTCACGCTGAGAGGTGGTTTACTATTGTATGCATGTTGCATGATCGCAAGGCATGGACATATTCTAGGGAGTGTTAGCCGAAACTTTTCTCAACCTGTTCACTGCATATTCATCGTATTTCCCGTTTACCAACTCTTTTCAAACTCTGTCGCATTCGTTATTTATTTTCATCAACGCAAACAATAAACCCAACGATTTATTCATTTAACTGATTACCGCAAGTTTTCGTAAAAATCACCAAGGCAACTATTTTCACAAGTCCCTGTGTTCGACCCTGGACTTACCAGAAAACTCAGAGGAATTTACACTTGAATTCCGCTGGGGAAACTTGAGTGCATCAATGCAACCTATCAACACATATCATCTATATTTTCATTCATAAAAATAACGCATCAAGTTTTTGGCGTTGTTGCCGGGGACTTCGGCAAAATAGTTGTTAACGGTAATTTTTGTGATTTCTTTGCAGAACTCTCAATCTCTGGCGAACTACGACCCGGAGATTGAGAGAACATTTCGAAGGAGACTACGAGACCGCCAACAGCAACCACAATCCGATAAAGAAGAGATGGCAGAGCAGCCTGGAGGTGGAGCACCAAATGATAACAATGTCATGGCAAATCTGATTCTGTTGGCAAACGATCGGAATAGACCCATTAGGGACTATGCATCGCCAAACCTCTATGATTTCTCTCTGGAAATCATGAGGCCTGCCCTCAACAGAAGTAGATTCGAAATGAAACCTGTGATGCTACAGATGATCCAAACTATAGGTCAATTCGGAGGAAGGCGTGGCAAGGATTTGCATGCCCACCTCCGAAGTTTTATTGAAATCTGCAATACTTTTGTGTTCCCGAACATCTCTGCTGAAGAAGCTCAACTAATGTTGTTCCCATTTTCTCTCTGTGATCAGGCTAGGAAATGGGCTTATTCACTCAAACCAGGAGAGATTACTTCTTGGGAGCAGGTAGTGGAGAAATTCATGAAAAAGTATTTTCCACCTACCGAGAACACAAGACGAAGGAAGCTTATTACAAATTTTGAACAAGATATGGACGAATCGTTCAGCGATGCTTGGCCGAGGTTTAAAAGGTTGGTCCGTGATTGTTCGCATAATGGGCTACTAGACTGCCTTCAATTTGAAATTTTCTATCACGATTTGAACCTCGCTTCGCAGACCGCTGCCAATGCGGCAGCCGCTGGTGGTCTGCTTGACAAAACTTACGATGTGGCGAAGAATATCATGGACCGCATCTCCAAGAACCAGGAAGACTGGAGGGAGAGTGACCAGAGATTGAGACTTAAAGATTCTGATGCAAATAACGATGCCATTGTTTCATTACAAAACCAAATGTCCACAATGATGAATTTGATTCAAGGAATGGCGATCAACAGCCCAACACCGGAATGTGGGCAAATTAATGCAATAAGTTAAAACACCGCAAGGTGTACGACTTGCGGTGATGGGCATGCGATGGAAGATTGCTCACAAAATCCACAGTCTGTATATTTTGTAAAGAATAACCCCTTTTCAAACACTTACAACCTCGGGTGGGGAAACCACCCCAATTTTGCTTGGAGGAATCAACAACAAAATTTTCAACCTGTGGTGCAAAAAGAAGGGCCACCAGGATTCTTTCAACGCAACAACGATCAACCGAGTAGTCAAGCAAGTAGCTCACAACAACCATCACAATCCTCTTCTCTGGAGAGCCTATTGAAGCAATATATAGAGAAAAATGAGACAGTACTTCAAAGTCAGGCTATGTCTATCCGTAACCTCGAATTGCAAATGGGCCAGATTGCGAGTGAGTTGAAAAGTAGACCGCAAGGGGCACTGCCAAGTTCTACCAAACTTCCATGCAACCCAGGCGGATCAGGTAAGGAGTAATGTCAGGTTGTGACATTGAGTAATGGAAAGACTGTGGAGGGGGAAAAGAAAGAGCATAGTAGAATAACTTCCATCGTAACTGAGCCTGAGATTGCGGTAACGCAAGAAGAAGAAAGAGAAAATGAAGCAGTGGAACCTGAGGTTGCGTCGACATCGAAGCCTAATGAAACGGGAATCGTGAAAGTCCAGTTACCACCTTTTTCTCAGAGACTAAGGAAGAGAAAAATGAAGAGGTACAGTACCAACGCTTCTTATCTATGTTAAAGCAATTACATGTTAACATTCCTTTCAGTGAAGCGATTGAGGAAATGCCAAGTTTCTGAAGGACATGGTAACTAAGAAAAGAGGCACTAGGAAATTTGCCACGGTGGCATTAACGCAAAGTTCCAAATCCATTATCCCACCGAAGATGAGCGATCCTGGGAGCTTCACTATTCCTTACTTAGGAGGACTCTATATTGAGCAAGCCTTGTGTGACTTGGGAGCCATCATAAATTTGATGCCGCTGTCAATCTTTAGACAATTAAATGTAGGGTAACTTGTGCCCACATCAGTGACTCTCCAATTGGCTGACAAATCTCTGGTTCATCCAGAAGGTAAGGTGAAGGAGGTGTTGATCAAGATTGATAAATTTATTCTATCAGCTGACTTCATCATTCTAGACTATGAGGCCGACAAAGATGTGCCCATCATTTTAGGGCGACCTTTCCTATCAAAGAGTCGTGCTCAAAGTGATGTGCACAAGGGAGAAATCACCTTGAGTATAAACGTACAAAAGCTCAAATTTAATATAATTTGTGCCACGAAATTTCTGGATGAAGAAGACCTACAAGATTCTGATGATGACCTGAATTTAATTGAAGAAGAAAAGTCTGATGAAGAGTGTGAAGAAGAGGATGTCAACGCATCCGTAGCTGCCTGCAATGCGATCATAGAAAAAACAAACAAGAAGAAGAAGTGATCGCAACGTAAGAAGAAGAGCCAAAAGAAGAAAGAAAAACAACACAACCTTCCCTCGTGGAACCAAAAGAAGAAAGAAAAACAACGCAACCTTCCCTCGTGGAACCATCAACACTTGAACTAAAGACCCTACCAACCCATCTGAAGTACGCATTTTTGGGGCAGAATGAGAAGCTGCCAGTGATTATCTCTTCTGCGCTCAACGAAAATCAAGAGAATGCGTTGATGAGCTGAACTTGATTTAAGAAGAAAAGTCTGATGAAGAGTGTAAAGAAGAGGATGCCAACGCATCCGTAGCTGCATGCAATGCGATCGTAGCAAAAACAATCAAAGAAGAAGAAATGATCGCAACACAAGAATAAGAGCCAAAAGAAGAAAGAAAAACAACGCAACCTTCCCTGGTGGAACCACCAACACTTGAACTGAAGACCCTACCAAAATATTTGAAGTATGCATTTCTGGGGCAGATTGAGAAGCTGCCAGTAATAATTTCCTCTGCGCTCAACACAGATCAAGAGAATGTGTTGATGGGCATTCTAAAGAAACATGTGCGAGCAATTGGCTGGACGCTCGCTGATATCCGAGGAATTAGCCCCACGTACTGCAAGCACCATATTCGTCTTGAGGACAACCATAAAGAACTATTGAACATCAACGCAGACTCAACCTTGCGATGAAGGAGGTCGTCAAAAAGGAGATCATCAAATGACTGGATGCGGGCATTATCTACCCCATTGCAGATAGCACGTGGGTCAGCCCCGTGAAATGTATGCTTAAGAAGTGCAGAATGAAGGTTGTCCCCAATGAGAACAATGAATTAATACCGCAAAAAACCATCACTGGATGGCGTATATGTATGGACTACCGCAAATTGAATACGGCCACAAAGAAAGATCACTTCCCTTTGCCATTCATTGATCAAATGCTAGACAGACTAGTAGGGAATGATTTTTACTGCTTCTTGGATGGATATGCCGGGTATAATCAAATCATGATAGCTCTTGAAGACCAAGACAAGACCACATTCACCTACCCATATGGGACATTCGCTTTTCGCCGCATGTCGTTTGGTCTCTATAATGCGTCGATCATGTTCCGAAGGTGCATGATGGCGATATTTTCAGATTTTTTCGAAGACTCAGTGGAAATATTTATGGATGACTTCTTCGTTTATGGAAACACTTATGAAGTCTGCCTAGTCAATTTGGAGAAAATTCTAAAAAGATGTGAAGAGACGAACCTGGTGCTCAACTGGGAAAAATGTCACTTCATGGTGAAAGAGGGTATAGTGTTGGGACACAAGGTCTCCTGAGAAGGGTTGGAGGTGGACTATCTGCATCCTCCTATCCATTGCCTCATATTATGACTATGAGATATGGAAAATGGATGTCAAGACTGCCTTTCTGAAAGGTAATCTTGAGGAGACCATTTATATGGTGCAGCCCGAGGGATTCCTAGTCCAAGGTCAAGAGCAAAAGGTTTGCAAATTGAATCGGTCCATTTATGGGCTGAAACAGGCGTCTCAATCTTGGAACATTCGGTTTGATACTGCGATCAAATTTATGACTTTGACCAAAACGTTGATGAGTCTTGAGTCTACAAGAAAATCATCAACAACTCACTAGTTTTCCTAGTGTTGTATGTAGATGATATCCTACTCATTAGGAATGATGTAGTTCTACTGACATCAGTTAAAAACTGGCTTGCGACCCAATTCCAAATGAAAGATTTGGGAGAGGCTCAGTTTGTTCTTGGTATTCAGATCTTTCGAGATCGGAAGAACAAAGTGCTCTCAAGCATCGTACATTGACAAGATGTTGCTCAAGTACTCGATGCAGAACTCTGATGCATTGGGAATATGATGAAATTATGGTGTATAATGCAAGGGTGGTGTATTCGTTATGCATGCAAGTTTTCCTAGCAAGATCCAAGTATAAATCCTACTAGGTTGCCTGGTAAGCCCAGAGTCGAACACAGGGACTATAGAGACAATATGCGACGATGATTTCAGATTACTTTGCGGTGACAAATTAAACAATGAGTTGGTTGGTATCTTTGTTTAAGGTATAGATTCTATGCGGCAAAATTGAGAAAAGAGTTAATACAAACGAAAGTTACAATGAGTATGTGGGGGAACGGGTTGAGAAGGGATTTAGCTAATACTTCCTAGCAAACATAACTTTTCTCTAAGTCTCTATCTCTTACTAATGCAGTTCTAATCTAACTTTCTCAAGCCTAGATTCTAACCTAGCTCTCTCAAGTCTAGGTTCTTTCTTTAGACTCTCTCTCAAGTAGCTCTAAATGGGTGATGGACACATACATAAGACAAGATGATCGCATAAAATAAAGATCTTAGGTCATGCTAGCTAAGTACTTCTCAACCCCTTCTAATGTGGTGATGGACGCATACTCTCTCTCGAGTAGCTCTAAAGGGGTGTGGTCACAATCTCTTAATGCGCTCGGACGCTAAATTCCTTGGATCGCAATTCTACCGTGCACCAACGCATTTTCTTGCACAAAATACGTAAATTAGCTGCTTTAATGCGATGGACGCATGTGATCGCAATGTTCTCAACTTGTAACGACCCGACCCCCTAGGACTTAGGTAAGGCCGTTACTAAAATAAATGCATGCAAAGAGTTTAAAACGACGCTCAGTTATTTGAAATAAATGCTTATTAAAAACAAGAGAAGTTCAAAAGACATTTAATAAATGCCATCGTTAAAATCAATAGTAGGGTACCCATAAATCATAAAAGTTAATAAGTGCATATGAAAAACAATTGTTAATAATAAGTTTCAAACATCAAAACTAAACATTAAGAGAAACATGAAAGGAACTCTAAATCTCATGATGCGGAAGTGTAAAAACTAATCCCAGTGGCTCGATCACGAATTCCGCTACGCCATCGCCGGTGTATCTCTACCTTTACCTGAAACATCAACATAAGAAAGAATGAGTATGAAATACTCAGTAAGTAACCCCACCACTGGGGTCAGGCTAGGCATCTATGTCCTCTAGATACCCACATATGGCACATAAATACATGTAACATATAAGAGACTGAGTCTTATCCTATTGTAGTTAAGTATGCCCATAAAACTGGTGAATCCCGAAGGAAACACAAAACTGGTGAATCCCGAAGGAAACACAAAACTGGTGAATCTCGAAGGAAACACAAAACTGGTGAATCCTGAAGGAAACACAAACTGGTGAATCCTGAAGGAAACACAAACTGGTGAATCCCGAAGGAAACACAAAACTGGTGAATCCCGAAGGAAACACAAACTGGGAGCATCTAACTAATCAATAAGGATATTCACACAGTCCTAACGTGCTAAAATTCAACATGGTACGGTTCCAAAGCATACATAAAAATCCTTAATACCATGGTTGTATCACATACCCATAATTCGTAACAACATATTATACATCGTCCATGTATAACTTATATCATAAAGCCACAACATACAAGTATGCCTCAACGCCAGCAGATTAGACATCGACATATGAAAACACATACTATCACATACTAACGATCAAGCACTCAGGTGTGCATATAAATAAATCAAAATTTGTGCCAGAACATACTTTGATTTAAGTCATACTGTCAATCAACATGCTAACATTTACCATAACATACATTTATCCTACTAGCATACAACTAGAACCTGGCCTGTGGGCAGTTCCAGTGATAAGATTACTTACCTCGAACTCAAATTCCGATTTTTAATCCAAGCTAATGATCTCCAACCAAAAACCCCTGAACTAAGTCCCCTAATACAGAACATAACACAAATTTTAAATTCTTCGAACCAAGATCCATACATACAAATTATTATTTTTTTCTTTTTTTTTTGGGATCATCAATGAACTTACCCAACGAAACTTGATCAACAACCACTCCAAAATATCCTTTTAACAAGGTCTAATTCCAACGAACGACAACTTAAAACATTCAAAACATGAATTAAATGATTATTAAATCCTATAATCAATGGGTGTAAAAAATCCTTCAAGAAATCCATCTCATAACATTGACCTTACCTAAATCCAAGATTTGTTCAAAACCAAGAGTCGACGGTAGAAACTGGAGTTTGAATGGTGGCTCCGATACAGAAATTCGAGCAGCCCGCTGGATAGATCTATGGTGGCAGACCAGTAACGCGTAGGGCTGGGCGGAGGAGTGGCACACGACTGCGAACGGCGGCTCCTCCGGTTCGGGCTCGAAGCAGGCGGCGGCGACTCGGACGGACGGATCCTCTTCAACTGGGCGAGATCGGTGCGACTCTGGATGGCTCTTTGGCTGGGCGAGATCGGTGCGACTCCGAACGGACGGACAGAGAAGGGTACAGGGGAGTCACACGGCACGGTCTATGGTTGACGAAGTTTGGTGACTGAGGCGGCGGCGGAGCAATGGAGGTCGGGGAGTGAGGGAGAGCCGTGTGAAGGAGATTGGGGGGTGGGGGAGTCTTTTTATTATTTATTTTTTAGAAACTAATAATAATAAAAATAATAATAAAATAATAATAATAATAATAATAAAAGGAAAATAATATAACTTTAATTAGATTTTTTTTCCTTAACCCACTTTATACTATTTAATTCCTTTCCTTTTTCCAAAAATAATTAATTCCTACCATAACTTTTCCCAAATTGAAATTTTTTAGAATAAATTCTATGACAACACTTAAATCCTCGCATTTATACTTTAAATTCAGAATTCCAAACATGTCATTCAACTAAGGACAACTACTAAAAAGGGAAAAAGTTTTACATAAAAATAAATAAATAAAAAGGTGTGGTATGTTACATTCTTCCCCCCTCAAAGAACTTTCGTCCTCGAAAGTTCATCCTTGAAAAAGCTCTGGGTACTGGGCCTTCATCTCAACCTCTCGCTCCCAGATGGCTTCCCTGAACTGGTGGTTCTGCCACAGAACTTTCACAAAAGCAATCTCCTGACGACACAATTTCTTTACTTCTCTAGCAAGAATCTCTATGGGCTTCTCCTCGTAGCTCAAGTTATCATTCAACTGTAAGGGCTCGTAGTCAACTACATGGGATGGGTCTGCCACATACTTCCTTAGCATCGAAACATGGAAGACATTATGAACCGAAGACAATGGTGGGGGCAAGGCCAAACGGTAAGCTACAGGGCCAACTCGTTCCAGGACCTCGAAAGGTCCAATGAATCTCAGACTCAACTTTCCTTTCCTGCTAAAGCTCAGAATACACTTCATGGGTGCCACCTTTAAGAACACTGTCACCTAGTCTCAAATTCGAGGTCCTTACGTCTTACATCGGCATAGCTCTTCTTTCTGCTCTGGGTTGTTTGCATACGAGCCTTGATCTTCTGTATGGCCTCATTTGTGGTCTACACCAATTCAGGTCCTAACAATCTCCTCTCTCCTACCTCATCCCAACACACAGGGGACCTGCAACTCTTCCCAATATAGGGCCTCAAAGGGTGACATCCCAATAGTGGACTGGTAGCTGTTATTGTACACAAACTCCATTAAGTGCAAGTGAGCATCCCAACTTCCGGAAAACACTATGGCACAGGCACGCAACATGTCTTCTTGTATCTGATTCAATCTCTCTGTCTGCCCATCAGTCTGGGGGTGGAACGCTGTACTAAAGTTTAACCGGGTCCCCAATGCTGCTTGGAGACTCTTCTAGAAGTTAGACGTGAAACGAGGGTCT
The DNA here is from genome assembly GCF_027475165.1 of Benincasa hispida. Classification (NCBI taxonomy): domain Eukaryota; kingdom Viridiplantae; phylum Streptophyta; class Magnoliopsida; order Cucurbitales; family Cucurbitaceae; genus Benincasa; species Benincasa hispida. The sequence goes on from NC_143486.1 coordinate 14,913,026, forward strand.
CTGTTTGACACAATGGACACGGGTGCAATCTTACCACTTCCTTCATGTATATCTGTGCCCACATATTCACTGAAAAAGTGGACTTTCCAGGTATGAAATGTGCTAGCTTCATAAGTCTGTCTACAACGACCCATATCACAGTGAAACCTTTAACTGTTCGAGGCAATCCCATGATGAAGTCCATAGACACATACTTCCACTTTCATTCTGGTACATTTAATGGTTGTAACAAGCCTGCTGGCCTCTGCCTCAGGGCTTTCACTTGCTGGCACACCAAACACTTACTGACGAACTCCACAACCTCTCTTTTCATATCATTCCACTAGTAGTAACGTTTCAGATCCTGGTACATCTTGGTGCTGCCAGGGTGAACCGAGAATAGGGAACTATGAGCCTCTGACAACAGCTCCTCCTTAATGTCACTAACCGCCAGCACGCACAGACGCCCCTGATAAAAGAGGCCACCTTCTGCTGACACAGAGAATTCGCTATCCTGGCCTGACTCTACTCTACGAACCCTCTCCCCCAAATAAGGGTCGTCTCGCTGCGTATCAATAATCTTCTGCCTAAGGCTTGGTTGCACCGACAACTGTGCTAACTGTGCCGTGACCTTCCCCACGACTACTGCAATCTCTGCCTTCTTCAGTTCCCTGCATAGATGATTCTGTTCGATAATGACAGCTGCGGAATGGGCCACCTTCCTGCTTAAAGCATCTGCCACTACGTTTGCTTTCCCCGGGTGGTACAAAATTTCACAGTCATAATCCTTTACTAGTTCTAACCGCCTTCTTTGCCTCATGTTTAGCTCTTTCTGAGTGAAAAAGTACTTCAAACTCTTGTGGTCAGTGAAGATCTGTATCTTTTCCCCATACAAGTAATGTCTCCAGATCTTGAGAGTAAAAACCACTGTTGCTAACTCCAAGTCATGCGTGGGATAATTCTATTCGTGCTTCTTCAGCTGACATGAAGCGTAAGCAACTATTCTACTTTGCTGCATCAATATGCATCCCAACTCCTTCTTGGATGCATCATTAAAAATGACGAAGCCACTTGATCCGTCCGGTACTGTGAGAACTAGGGCTGAACTAGCCTCTGCTTGAGGTCCTGGAAACTGCTTTCAGAAGCCTCATTCCAAACAAATGCTGCCCCCTTCCGGGTCAACTGAGTTAATGGGGCGGCTATGCGAGAGAAATCCTTCACGAACCGTCTATAGTAGCCTGCTAACCCTAGGAAACTGCGCACCTCACTGACAGTGGTTGGACGAGCCCAACTCGTAACTGCCTCCACCTTTGCAGGGTCCACTGAGACACCCTCCTTGGATACGACATGCCCTAGAAAGGACATTTGCTTCAACCAAAATTCAAATTTAGAAAACTTAGCATATAGCTTACTGGCCCTCAATGTCTCTAAAACTCTCCGCAAATGATCCCCATGCTCGGCCTCTGTCTTGGAATAAATCAAAATATCATCAATAAAAACAATCACGAAGGTGTCGAGGAATTCCTTGAACACCCTATTCATCAGATCCATGAACACTGCTGGTGCATTCGTTAGGCTGAATGAGATCACTATGAACTCATAATGTCCATACCTTGAACGAAAGGCTGTCTTGGGTATGTCACTATCCTTTATCCTCAGCTGGTGGTACCCTGACTGGAGGTCAATCTTAGAGAATGCCATAGCTCCCTGTAACTGGTCAAACAAGTCATCGATCCTGGGAAGGGGATATTTGTTCTTGACGGTCACCTTGTTCAGCTCTCTGTAGTCGATGCACAGACGTAACGATCCATCCTTCTTTTTCACAAACAAAACGAGTGCACCCCATGGTGCATACTAGGGCAAATGAAACCCTTGTCCAACAACTCCTACAATTGGACCTTCAGTTCCTTCAACTCTGCCGGGGCCATCCTGTACGGGGCCCTCGAAATAGGGGTTGTGCCTGGCTCCAATTCAATGGAAAAATCTATCTCCCACTGCGGGGCAACTCTGGGAAGGTCTTCTGGAAACACATCTGGGAAATCCCTCACTACTGGCTCTGAAGTCAAGGTAACTTCATTCTCCCTAGTGTCTACCACACTGGCCATAAAGCCCCAAGCTCCTTGGTCGAATAGCCTACTGGCCTTCAATGCGGATATCACCTTAGGTAGGACTACGGTCCCAATCCTTTTAAACGTAAAACTGACTCCTGTAGGAGGCTTAAAGATAACATCTTTATGAGAGCAATCTATGCTGGCATGGTTATCAGCTAACCAATCCATGCCTAATATAACATCAAAATCGCGTATATTTAAAATTATCAGGGTTACATCTAATGCGCGGTTAGCTACCTCTATCTGACATGCCTTTATCTTTTCTGTAGCTATCATGATCTCTCCCAAGGGAGTGGAAATAGACAATGAAAATGGCAACGGTTCTGAGTCTAACATGGCGTGTCTCACAAATATAGCAGATATAAACGAGTGCGAAGAACCAGAGTCAAATAAAACAAGAGCATAGTGTCCCAAACTGGGAAGTGTATCTGTCACCACGGTGCCTGACTTCTCGGCCTCACGCCGAGTGGTGGAAAATACCTTTCCCTGCTGTTGCTGGCGGTTCGGGCCTCCCTGGAACGATCCTACGGGCTGGCTCCTATGCTTAGGCGCATTCTTCCTTGAGCATCTATCTGCCATACGTCCCTTCTGGCTACAACGGAAACAATTCCCAGAGCCGCCTAAACAACGTCCCCAGTGTTGCTTACCGCAAGTTGTGCATATCGACCTATCCTCCCTGCCATTCCCAACCTGGGTACTCTATTGTCCCTACTGACATGGAGCATGCACTGTGTTCTGAGCCCTCTGCTGATGTTCAAGAGTCCTATGCTCAGCCTTCCTTTTCTGCCCTGCGGAGGTTCCAATCCCGAGTGACCTCCTGTATTCCTCTCCCCCCTGGGAGTCGGCATAAATCCTCACAGCGGCTCGTAGTGCCGCAGCATAAGTCTAGAGATCCAAGGCATGCACCATCCCTCGCAACCCGCTCCTCAGGCCCTGGATAAATCTCTCGGTCCTTGCTACCTCGGTGGCCTCTAGCTCAAGAGCAAACTGAGACAGCTTATCGAATTCTTGCTCGTACTCCTCCACTGATATAATGCCCTGCTTCAGGTTCAAGAATTCTACTTGCTTGTTGTATCAGGTGTTGGCCGAAAAGTACTTCTGGTAAAAACATTCCTTGAACTGTTCCCAGGTTGTAAGGTCACCTTCAATATCGATCATCTTTTCTGCCGAACGCCACCAGATTGTCGCATTACCAGTCAGCATGAAGACTGCGCATTGTAGTTTGTGCTCTTCCGGGCACCTCATAAAACGGAAAATTGTCTCAATGGATGACAACCACAACTCTGCCTTGGTAGGGTCTCCTAATGATCCATCAAAGGGGCGAGGGTCATACTTCCGGAAATCCTTTAAATGTTTGGCCTCGAGAGACAGGCTCTGTGTGTCCTTGTCCTACGGACGGGTTTGTCGTAATGGCTCAGGTGGTACTAGTTCCTCCTGAGCCTGAGTCTGGGCAAGTTGTCCTGCCATCATGCTACGGATTAGTTCCTGCAACTTCCCCATCAGAGCGGTTGCAATAGCTTCACTAATTCGGGCTTCCATTGCCTTTTCATCCACTTGGGTCGTAGGTAGAATTGGCACCGCCAAAGCAGTTTGATTACTCCCCTCTCTTTCTACTAGTATTTCTTCTCTAACTGCTTTCCTTATTCTACGTTTAGGTGCCATGTCCTGTCATAAATTCGTACGTTAGCTAACTATTTCTGGGCCTCTCTCAGACATCATGCGTTTAAAACACTACATCACTGTCCTCACATACACATGGAAACTTTCGTTAGTAGAACGTACCTGGCGATGATGAGGAATTCGTTACTGGCTACAGGGGCTATCTAGACTTACATAGTAAGTCAGTCTACAGAATCCAAAACACGGGCTCTGATACCAACTGTAACGACCCGATCCCCTAGGACCTAGGTAAGGCCGTTACTAAAATAAATGCATGCAAAGAATTTAAAACGACGCTCAGTCATTTGAAATAAATGCGAATTAAAAACAAGAGAAGTTTAAAAGACACTTATTAAATGCAATTGTTAAAAACAATAATAGGGTACCCATAAATCATAAAGGTTAATAAATACATATGGAAAACAATTCTTAATAATAAGTTTCAAACATCAAAACTAAACATTAAGGGAAACATGAAAGAACTCTAAATCTCATGATGCGGAAGCGTAAAAAAAACAGTCCCAGTGGCTCGATCATGAATTCTGCTGCGCCATTGTCGGTGCATCTCTATCCTTACCTGAAACATCAACATAAGAAAGAATGAGTATAAAATACTCAGTAAGTAACTCCACCACTAGGGTCGAGCTAGGCATCTGTGTCCTCAAGATACCCACATATGGCACATAAATACATCTAACATATAAGAGACTGAGTCCTATCCTATTGTAGTTAAGTATGCCCACAAAACTGGTGAATCCCAAAGGAAACACAAACTGGTGAATCTCGGAAGAAACACAAAACTGGTGAATCCCAAAGGAAACACAAACTGGTGAATCCCGAAGGAAACACAAATTAGTGAATCCCGAAGGAAACACAAACTGGTGAATCCTGAAGGAAACATAAACTGGTGAATCCCGAAGGAAACACAAAATGGTGAGCATCTAACTAATCAACGAGGACATTCACACAGTCTTAACATGCTAAGATTCAACATTGTATGGTTCTAAAGCATACATAAAAATCCTTAATACCATGGCTGCATCACATACCCATAATTCTTAACAACATATTATACATCATCCATGTATAACTTATATCATAAAGTCACCACATACAAGTATGCCTCAACGTCAGCAGATCAGGCATCGACATATGAAAACACATACTATCACATACTAATGATCAAGCACTTAGGTATGTATGTAAACAAATCAGAGTTTATGCCAGAATATACTTTGATTCAAGTCATACTGTCAATCAACATGCTAACAGTTACCATAACATACACTTATCATGCTAGCATACAACTAGAGCCTGGCCCGTGGGCCATTCCAGTGATAAGATTACTTACCTCAAAGTCAAATTTAGATATTAATCCAAGCTAATGATCTCCAACCAAATAAGTTCTGAATTGAGTCCCATAATACATACATAATACTAAATTTCAGTAATGGAACCAGAACCCAAACATACAAATGGAATCCAATGCTCACCAATTAACTTACCCACACGAAACTTGATCAACAAACACTCGCAAGATTTCGACTCCAAAATCTCCTTCTAACAGACTTTAAATCCCAATGGACGACAACTTGAAACCTTAAAGATACAAAGGTTAAGTCAAACTTAATTCAGTAATCAAAGCATGCACACAAACCAAACATAAGGACCATAACTTTTACCCAAAACTCTTGTCGAACGATCTTGAATCTGTTGGACAGTTGCTGCTATAATTTTCTAGGCTCAAATCTAAAATAAAGATAATGCAACTAATTTAATCTTTAATCCAACTTAGTGGGCATTCAAAATCTTTCAAGAAAACCAACCACAAAATAGATCTTACCAAAATCTAAGAGTCCGACGAAGACCCACGCAACAGAAGATAATTAGCGTGGCGATGGACGGCGGAGAAACCAACTGGAGGCAGCAGCGCTCAAGCTGCTGGGAGATATCGACGATGTGCAGCGGTCAGGTGCTGGAGCGGTGGCGGCGCGACGAGTCATGCTCGTGTGGCGAAGGGAGGCAGTGAGGGAGGCGCGGCAGATCTGGGCAGTGAGGGAGGCGCGGCGGTCGGGAGGTAGTGAGGGAGGCGCGACAGATCTGGGCAATGAAGGAGGCGCGACAGATCTTGGGTGCGGCGGCTGGGCGTGCGGCAAGGAAGAAGAAATCGGGGGGGGGGGCATTTTAAACTAAAATAAAATAATAATAATAATAATAATAAAAGGAAAATAGTATAACTTTAATTAGATTTTTTTCTTTAACCCACTTTATACTATTTAATTCCTTTCCTTTTTCCAAAAATAATTAATTCCTGCCATAACTTTTCCCAAATTGATTTTTTTTTTAATAAATTCCACGACAACACTTAAATCCTCGCATTTATACTTTAAGTTCAGAATTCCAAACATGTCCTTCAACTAAGGATAATTACTAAAAAGGGAAAAAGTTTTACATAAAAAAAATAAATAAAAAGGTGTGGGATGTTACAGAAGTGGTGCTGGTTATTGCAGTATGTTCATGGTATATGCGACCAGGTTTTCAATACTTTATAAAAGAGGTTTGTACAGTATATAAATTGCGGTAAAATAGAAGAAAGCTGTAAAGATGCGATAAAACATAAAAATACAATAAACCTAAGCTAGATGTACAAGATACAGTCTTCATGTGCAAGATACTAGGGTTAAGGCTGGCTGTGAAGGTTGTGCAAAGATGTGGGATGCGACGACATGTCTTATGAACAGATTAGAAGGAGAAAGATAAGTATTACAAACAACACAAGTTCTTAATTTGATTGAAGATACAAATACTATTCCGTTCTTCTCTTGGGGTATATCTCTCAGTGATCGGCTGCGTTTCCCACATGTCTGTGGTGAAATAGAGTCTAACATAATGAACACAAGATTGCTTCCATGTCTGGAAGTACTACTCGCTTTAGTTAATGCACTCTTTTGACCTTCTCTCGATAGATCAGAATGACATCTTCACTTCTGCTCTCACAGTTGAAGATGTCGTCTAGCATGCTTTAACTAAACGTATTTTATAACTTTAATACCTATTAAGTTCTTCGTAATTCATATTGCTTATCAAGGGATTAGGAAAATATCATGAAGAAAGTGACTAATGGGTGAACGAAAATAGACAGAGAATGATAAAGGAAATCTATCGAAACATTTAATATTTCTATTAAGTGTTTGATACATGATGTGTGAATGTAGAGATAAAGAAAAAATGGAATACAATGAAAGAGAGATAGAATAGATACAATCAGGTGCCAATGTCTTGGCACAGATTCAATGGAGATCTGCTTGTTGGATCGGATGGTTTTGATGGCAGGAAGAGCTTCCCTCTCAGGCGTGCTCTACCGGTAGAAGGGGTCTCTGCATAGAGCTTCGATCGGGTATATAGCAAGTCGGATCTGAGATTTACTTCTTGGCCTTATCTCGTTCTCTTTCCAGATTTCTTCTTTTCAGCACCCAGCTCGGCCTTTTCTCCCTAAAATATTACAACACTTAGCCCAGTATCAAATAGCATACTTTTCTTTAAAATCACTGGGGTATTTATAGGAGCGGATCCTTTAAGTCCGGCCTTGTGGTCCCCACTTGATTGTTATGGTAATTCCAGAGATGAAGGGATATTATTCCTTCTGTTATGCAATTAGACCATCAATTATGCACAATCGATAGTTGTACACATGTCTCAATCTCCCGCTCTCGCGTTGCTTAGTTGCATCTTTCGATCATAGGTTCGCATGCGATGTTTTTTTTTATTACCGCATGTGGTCGAAGCATAACTCTAGACCGATTGTTGCATTGTGCCATTACTTCAGTAATTATTTCTTCATGGTTGATCGACGGGCGCAATTGTAACATAGATGCGTTGATTAATTTCTCATGAGCCTTGAGCATAAGCGATGACTTGGTCTCCTGCAAAACAGAGTAAAGTTTGGCTTGCTTTGCATCTTTTTGATGTTCGTGGGTGTGATTGCAAACATTTATAATTATTGTCATACTAAGTTAATTTTCATACAATTGACACATAATTACTAACTTTTGGCCGTAATATCTAGATAAGATGACATAAATAACTTGTATTTCTACAAGTTATCATACCCCCAAATTTAGATATATGCTTGTCCTCAAGCATATCTTCTACCAAGGCAATCATGCTCCATTCCTATCTTATATTTATGCGATAATTTTGGTTGCTCTGAATGTTACACTTAGGCATATTCCCTGACATCACACTTTCCTTCTATCCTTGCTAATTCTTAGCGAGCCTTATTTTATTCTTCTATGTAACAAAATTCTGCTCAAAGACACTTTTCTAGCTTTAAAAGTAGAATGTTTATCTCTTCTTTATCAAAACAACTTGATGTATCTATTATGCAGTGAGCAAAACATTGCGTCATTTATTCACTTAGAGACAGCTGGTCATGTTTACACTTCGTTTTGGCTTGTCCTTATGGGTCATGCGAACATCTAACTTCGATTGTGTGCTAGTCTCAACTTTTAACTCATGTTAATTAGAGGAGTCATCTCTTGCATTCTTTTTCTCTTTCTGGTTTATACTACGTTGTTCTTGGGCACCCACCTTCATTTTGGCTTGCTCCTATGGGTGTCATACGAACATCCAACTACGAGCAGGCTCTTTTCACAACTAAACTTTTATCAGGTTGGGAACAGTTTTGAAATTTCCCTTGTGCTGACATTGGAGTTTTGCATAAAGTCAAATTTTGTTTTTTGGTATGCAAATGCTATACAAAAGGACACATTTTCTTAAATACTGCATACTTCTGAATTCATTTGCTCAGACCTTCCCCACCCCCAAATTTAAAGATGAGCAAGGTTCTCATTGCGTTGTTTGGATAGATGTTGTTACGCTAAAGTGTATATGAAATTCAATGCTCATGATGATGCAATACTATTGCTGATTATGCGCTAACTAGTTATACTCAAGTAGTATGCCCTGCGTTGTCACAAGTTTCCTTACGATGAAACCAAGTATAATTCCATCGCAAGTTTCTCGGTATGATCCGAGGTCGAACATGAGGAAAAACGGTGCCAGTTATTGTGGTATGTTCATGGAGTATGCGACCGGGTTTTTCAATATTCGTATAAATGTGTATAATATGTAATTACAGAAAAATAAAGAAAAGCTGTAAAGATGCAATAAAAATACAATAAACTTAAGCTAGATGTATAAAATGCAGGTTTTATGTGCAAGATACTAGGATTAGGGTTGGCTATGAAGGCTGTGTAAAGGCGTAGGTTGCGACGACAAGTCTTGTGAATAGATTAGAAAAGAAAGATAAGTAGTACAAACAACACAAGTTCTTAAGAGAATTGAAGGTACAAATACTATTCCGCTCTTCTCTTGGCGTACACCTCTCAGTGATCGGTCGTGTTTCCCACATGTCTGTTGTAAAATAGAGTCTAATGTAATGAACGCAAGGTTGCTTCCATGTCTGGAAGTACTACTCGCTTTAGTTAACGCACTCTTCTGACCTTCTCTCGATAGATCAGAATGACATCTTCACTTCTGCTCTCATAGGTGAAGATGTCGTCCAGCATGCTTCAGCTAAATGTCTTTCATAACTTTAATTCATGTTAAGTTCTTGGAGATTCATAGTGCTTATCGAAAGAGTAAGAAAACATCATGGAGAAAATGACTAATGGTTGAATGGAAATAGACAATATATGGTGGATGAAAGCTATCAAACATTTAACATTTCTATTAAGTGTTTGATAAATAATGTGTGAATGTAGAGATAAAGAAAGCATGGAATACAATGGAGAGAGTTAGAACAGATACAATCAGATGCCAATGTCTTGGCATAGATTGATGTCGATGGTAGGAAGAGCTTCCCTCTTAGGCTTGCTCCACCGATAGTAGGTGTCTCTGCACAGGGCTTCGCTTGGGTACATGGCAGATCGAAACGGAGATTTACCTTACGGCCTTATCTCTTTTTCTTCCTGGATTCTTCTTTTCAGCTCTCAGCTCAGCCTTTTTCTCTCTACAATCTTACAACACTCTGCCCACTATCAAATAGCATAATTTTCTTTCAATACGTTGGGGTATTTATAGGAGGAGATCCTTTGACTCCGGCCATGTTGTCCCCACTTGATGTTTATAGTAATTCCGCAGATGGGGGGATATTATTCCTTCTATTATGAAATCAGACCGTCAATTCTGCACAACCGTTAGTTGTACACATGTCTCAATCTCCTGCTCTCGCATTGCTCAGTTGCATCTTTCAATCATAGATTTTCATGCAGTGTTTGTTTTTATTACCGCATGCGATCGAAGCATAGATCTGGACCAACTATCGCATTGTACCGTTACTTCGATAATTGTCTTTGCAAGGTTGATCGACGGGTGCAATGTGATAGAGATGTGTTGATTAGGTTCCCGCAAGCCTTGGGCGCAAGCGGTGACTTGGTCTTCCTGCAAAACAGAATAAAGTTTGGCGTATCCTCCATCTTTTGGCGTCAGTGGGTTTTATTGCAAACATTTATAATTATTGTCATACTAAGTTAATGTTCATACAATTGGCGCATAATTACTAACTTTTGGCCACAATATCTAGATAAGATGGCATAAATAACTTGCATTTCTACAAGTTATCATACCCCCAAATTTAGATATATGCTTGTCCTCAAGCATATCTTCTACTAAGGAAATCATGCTCCAATCCTATCCTATATTCTTGGGAAAATTTTTTTTGCTCCGAATGTTACCCTCAGGCACATCCTTAACATCGCATTTTCCTTCCATCCTTGCTAATTCTTAGCAAGCCTTACTTCCTGCTCAAAGACACTTTTCTAGTTTTCAAGATAGAATGTTTATCTCTTCTTTGTCAAAACAACTTGATGTATCTATATGATGTGAGCAAAACTTTGCGTCATTTATTCACTTAGGGAAAGTTGGTCATCGTTACACTCTTCGTTTTGGCTTGTCCTCACGGGTGTGATGCGAACATCCAACTACAGTGGTGTGCCAGTTTCAACTTTAACTCATGATACTCAGAGGAGTTGCCTCTTGTCTTCTTTTTCTCTTTTTAGTTTATACTACGTTGTTCTTGGTAACCCACCTTCATTTTGGCTTGCTTCTATGGCTGTCATACGAATATCCAACTACGAGCAGGCTCCTTTCACAACTAAACTCTTATCAGGTTGGGAACAGTTTGTGAAATTTCCCTTGCGTTGACATTGGAGTTTTGCAATATATTTTTTTTTGGGTAAATGCTATACAAAAAGACGCATTTTCTTGAATACTGCATATTTCTATGTTCATCTGCTCAGACCTTCACCACCCCCAAATTTAAAGATGAGCAAGGTTCTCATTGTGTTGTTTGGATAGACTAGACAAACACTTAGAAGAAAATTTCAAAAAGAAGGTTTGAGCAGGACTTTGAAAGATAAAAGGTAAAGTACTGCTAAACTAAGAATTAACTAAGTGTTAGTCAGAATTTACTAAGTACGGGAAAAGTTTCTAAATTTCACATATAATACATCATAGCAACGCAATGAAGATCGTAAAAATACAAGAGTAAAAATAAAGCACAGATTGACAAAGGAAGATAAAGAGAGAGGCACAGGCAAGAAGTAGAGAGAATTATGTACTTTGATTGTATTGAACAAAGTATGCAAAAAATTACAAATGATCAACAAAATTTTTTTCTATGCCTGTACATGAGTCAAAGAATTTTGTTAAGTTACAAAATAAAAGAATGAAGTACAATGAAAGAATGACTGCATAAAAATTTAAAAATTGAAGAATGAAAAGATTAAGGTTGTGGAGCCGAGGTATCTGGTAGAGGATATTGAGGCGGTGCAGCAGAGCCATCGTCAAACAGTAAGTGCTACCTTAAATGGGGAGGCACCATCGAACCATGCAGATAAGCGGTAAGAAACTTGAAGTACTCTTGATTGTATTCCGCTATCTGTGGCTGGTGTTGGAAAATCCAATGCGTGCTGCGCTGGTTATTGATGAGTGCTTCCCTTGAGGTTGCAGCACTACTTTGAATCTTGTCGATGTGCTCCATTACGACCTCAAATCGATGTTGCTGAGGGACAAGTTCTTACTATTGGGCAAAGAGGCTTCTCATTTCAGCTAACTCGTAGCTAAAGAGGTGAAGGCTGGTTGTGCCTGCAAAGTCTCACTAGCACCGCTTTGAGGTTGAGTAGATGTGCTGTCGCCCAAATCGTGTGGGTCATCAGCTCCTTATCAAGGCTCGTAGCCCTCTGCTTTTCTTTCTCTTCTTCTTTGAGGCGCCTCTTCTCCCTCCGACGCAATTTTCTCTCTTCTTTCTCTTCTCTTTTCTTTTTCTTGGCCTTTTTATCTTCGTCATCATCCTTTTTCTCTTTGTTCTTTTTTAACTTATGATGATGCGATGACTCCGCCTTCCCATCCTTATGCCCCTTACTCTTCTTCTTCTTCTTATCTTCCTTCTCTGCCTTAGCTTCCTTCTTCAATCTAAATCTGGCATCCTTCTCTGCCTCTACAACCTTCAACTCCTCTTTCTTGGCCTCTGCAGCCTTCAACTCCTCTTTCTTGGCCTCTTCTACCTGTACTTCCCTTGGACTTCATCCATCGCAATGTTAGGAGTTAACGAAACTTCTACTTCTCTGGCTTCTTCAACTGCAATTTCAGTTTCATCTTGTTCAATGATTGCAATCTCCTCTTCTTCCAATTGTGGAGGTTCATCAAATATTTCTGCGATGATGTTGGCCTCCGGGGTTTCTGGGTCTAAAATATCGCTTTCTTTTTCTTCTTCTTTAACCACCACTTCTTCCACCACTTCTTCCCCCACTTCTTCTACCACCACTACTCCATCCTTTATTGCTTCCTCCGCCACGACCACCATTTCCTCCTCTGTAGGCAGTGGCTGGTTTACAACCCCTACCTCGGGCAGTCCTCCTCCTTGCTCCAAAGTGCTCATGATATTACCAAACACCTTCATGTCGTCTCGCCTCTTTCGTTCACTTTTAGTTGAGACGAACGGTGTTGGGGTTGGAAAACTTTCAGTGCTTCCTCCTCTTTTGAATGCAGGAGGCCTAACGGCCAAGGGGTTTCTCCGGGATCTTCCGGTGGGTCTTGGGGCAGAACGTGTTTAGGTGGCAAGTCGGCGACTGCCAGCCAAGAATGCTGCCTCTTGCATGCCTGCTTGATCAGGGATAAAAGGTGAAACTGGTAGGTTCGAAGCTTGATCGGCCATTGACATAGATTTGAGAAGAAAAGGAGTTCTGAAAATTTGGAAATTTTGGGAGAGAATAAATCTGAGGGCAAAATGTTAGTGTTTTGGGTTGCTGGTAAAGAAATTCAAACGAAGGCGAAGGGCCTATTTATAGGTTGAGTCGTGGTGGGGCCCAATGCGATTCGTGTGGCGATTGGCCTCGAGCAGTCCAACAGGCGCGTCATTCCAACTCCCGCATTTATGGAATTTTCATAAAAACATCCTTTCGTCTGCCAAGCCTTAAATGTCGAGGATGGGCAACATCGCATATATCTTCGCAACACACCCTTTAACCAACGCATTTCTGGAGGATGCCTCGACATAGTGCATTCGGCTAAGGACGGGCAAAGGACATATGCGAGCACAACACATCCCTCAACTTAATACAGTTGAATCAGATGATCGCAATGCGTTCCTAGTATGCTCAGGATGCGTCCATTGTCATTTTACTTTCTCATTTTCTTTGTTTTTGTTTTTATTATTGTATTTTATCTATTAAATGCACTGAAGTAATTAGAAGAATAAAATTCGAAGAGTCAAAGGTTCATATTAAAGGATTCATAAAAATTGTTCAGGAATTAAAGAGGAAATTTAATGAAGTAGAATAAATGTGGTATTGAGATATGGACCGAAATTATGCGTTGTCCTTGGATGCTCGCAATCCACATCTCCGCAGGCGGTCATGCTTGCTTGCTCAATGTCTTCACAGACATTGTTCTTTCCTTGCTGATCCTGGGGCTTCCGAGTTGCTGGGCAATGTTCCTGGTGTGCGATTTCTCAGCTCCGATGCCAGCTGGCCCACTTGGATCTCCAGATTTCGTATAAAGGATGCTTGGGCCTATATCACCGCATCATTCTTATCCATGTATTTTTTTAGCAGTGCCTCCAACGATCCTCTTGAGGCATTTGATGATGATGAGGGTTGCTAGTGCTGCGGTCTTGATTGCCTCTGATGATGGTGAAATGGAGGATTTCCCCTGTTGCCCCCTTGATGGTTTATTGGCCCCCCTAGGTTGGTATTGCCACCCCATCTGAAGTTAGGATGGCTTCTCCAACCTGGATTGTAGGTGTTGTTGAATGGGTTATTCTGAATGGCACACACTTGCTGCAGGTTTAATGGACAACTATCAGTTTCGTAAGCCCCTCCACAGTTAACGCAACCAATTGCGGCCACTTGAGCTGGTGCAGAGGGTTGTGCTGATTGTGGAGCAATGGCTTCTTGATTAATGGCCATTGACTGGAGGATGGAGGTAATTGTGGCCATATGAGCGTCCAATGTAGTCATTGTCTCTGCTGGGACAACGACTGTTTCACTTTTCCTTTTCTCATTTCCTCGACCTCCATATCCATCATCAATCCAGTCATCCATGTTCTGCGAGATGCGGTCGAGGTTGATTTTGGCCTCGGTGTAGGTTTTGTCCATAAATCCTCCTGCAGCGGAGGTGTCAGCAACAACCTGCGTTGCTCTGTTCAGGTCATTATAAAAAGTCTCCATCAAGACGCAATCGGGAATCCTGATATGTGGGCAGTTCTTCACCAATCTTCTAAATCACACTCAGGTGGTGCTCAAGGTCTCATTTTCTTTCTGCTCAAAGTTCAGCACATCTTCCATCTTTTTGCGTTGAAAGTTGGCGGGAAGAACTTCTTCATAAACCGCTCTACCAGTTGCCCCCATGACGTGATCTCATTGGGCTCTAGTGAATAGGCCCATTTTTTAGCCTCATCCCTCAAGGTGTAAGGGAACAAATATAGTCTGATACTTTCTGGAGTAACGCCAGGGATGGAGAAATTGCCGCACATCTCCACGAAGCTAGTCAGGTGGGCGTGCAGGTCTTCACCTTGCAGACCCCCAAATTGCTCTGCATTTTGGATCATTTGTAGCATGACCGACTTGATCTCAATTCGAGCATTCTCCTTGACAGTTGCCCTTGAGATTCTCAGCAAAAAGTAATATAAGTTGGGTGCCACATAATTTCTCATTGGGATGTTGCATTCGACTGCCAAGAATACAGGATTTTGGGCCGATCAAACAACCCCTTGATTCACCTCATGCACCGCATTATCGTTATTATTCGCCATCGTCACCTTTTTTCGCCTATTCCTATTCTGGCATATCCTCACTGGAAAGGTTCGCTCAATCTCAGGGTCAGCAAGAAATTCTAGTTCAGCACCAGAACTCATACACAAGTTGCTCTCCACGTTAAACAGCCAGTACAATGAGATCTGTCCTGCAAAACACCAAAAACCACTAAAACAATAAATCGTTAACCAGTTATTTCCCCGGCAACAGCGTCATAAACTTGTTGTTACGCTAAAGTGTATATGAAATTCAATGCTCATGATGATGCAATAGTACTGCTGATTATGGCTAACTAGTTATACTTAAGTAGTATGCCCTCCATTGTCACAAGTTTCCTTACGATGAAACCAAGTGTAATTCCATTGCAAGTTTCTCGGTATGATCCGAGGTCGAACACGGGGAAAAACAGTGCCAGTTATTGTGGTATGTTCATGGTGTATGCGACTGGGTTTTTCAATATTCGTATAAATGTGTGTATAGTATGTAATTACAGAAAAACAAAGAAAAGTTGTAAAGATGCGGTAAAAATACAAGAAACCTAAGCTAGATATATAAGATACAGGTTTTATGTGCAAGACACTAGGATTAGGGCTGGCTGTGAAGGCTGTGCAAAGACGTGGGTTGCGACTACAAGTCTTGTGAATAGATTAGAAAAGAAAGATGAGTAGTACAAACAACGTAAGTTCTTAAGAGAATTGAAGGTACAAATACTGTTCTACTCTTCTCTTGGCATACACCTCTCAGTGATCGGCCGTGTTTCCCACATGTCTGTGGTAAAACAGAGTCTAACATAATAAACGTAAGGTTGCTTCCATGTCTTGAAGTACTACTTGCTTTAGTTAACACACTCTTCTGTCTTTCTCTCGATAGATCAGAACGACATCTTCACTTCTGCTCTCACAGGTGAAGATGTTGTCTAACATGCTTTAGCTAAACGTATTTCAAAACTTTAATTCATGTTAAGTTCTTGGAGATTCATAGTGCTTATCGAAAGAGTAAGAAAACATCATGGAGAAAATGACTAATGGCTGAACAGAAACAAATAGAATATGGTGGATGAAAGCTATCGAAACATGTAACATTTCGATTAAGTGTTTGATACATAATGTGTGAATGTAGAGATAAAGAAAGCATGGAATACAATGGAGAAAGTTAGAATAGATACAATCAGATGCCAATGTCTTGGCACAGATTCAATGGAAATCTACTTGCCGGATAGGATGATGTCGATGGTAGGAAGAGCTTCCCTCTCAGGCTTGCTCCACCGGTAGCAGGTGTCTCTGCATTTTGCTTCGCTTGGGTATATGGCAGTTCAGAACGGAGATTTACCTTTCGGCCTTCTTCCTGGATTCTTCTTTTCAGCTCTCAGCTCAGCCTTTTTCTCTCTAAAATCTTACAGCACTTTTGTGAAACCCGAATTTCCATTTTTCCTACTTAAGCAGGTGTTAAAAGGAATTAACTAAGTGAAAGTTAAATCTTATGTTGAAGTGAAGAAAATTTCTAAGTGTTGGATAAATTTTCCTTGAGTAGTTTGAGTTAAGTCTTAACTGGTGAAATTTTGGCTAAGTATAGAAACCAAAAGTAGACATGCATTGATGAAAGGTAGCATTAATGCATAAGGCTATTTGTGTGTGTGATGGCCAAAGGAATAGAGGATGCATTGGAAAAACTATGATGGACGCATGATATAGATGTTGATGCGTTGGAAGCAAGGAAAATTGAAAATTTGGAAAGAGTACATGGGCAAATGGGAAAATTTGAAAATTTGGCTAAGTATAGAATGTTGTATGGGATGCGTTGGAAGGAGGGAAAATTTGGGAGTGTGGAGCAAACCATGCGTTGGAGCCAACTCCATGCGTTAGTCAAAGTGGACGCATTGGACAGTGAGGTTTGAGGAGGACGCATCAAATTGGGATGAAGAGATCTCCCAATCTACTCCTGCATTTGGAGTGATTCCAAAGCCACCTGAAAGCTCTGAAAGTCTAGTTTTCAGGGTAGGGCTGCCGGAAGAAAAGCTCAAAGGGATCAGGCTGGAAACTGAGAAGAAGACAGAAGGGTCAGGTTGTCAGATCAGTTCGGGCCAGTCATGAAGATTCTGTGATTCCGGCAGAAACATGAGGAGTTCTAAGCTCATATGTTAGATAAGCTTCCTGAGAAATTTTAGAATATGTTTGTAGAAGGAAGTATTTTGTGTTGATGCGTTGGAAGGGACCAATTCGTTGGAAGAAGTTGTGTTGATGCGTTGGAAGAGTTTGTGGATGCATATGAAGGATGAACTCATGGAGGATGTCATCCGGACATGTGTCTTCTTGGGAGGAAGCCTTAAGCCTGAACTAAAGAGGTGGCAGCATAAGAAGACATACAAAAGTAAGGTCCATGCATTGGTGAAAGGAGAAGAAGACACATTGGGTTATGCTGATGCAAGATTGAGTTGATGGTGTAAGAAAGGGACACTTGGCCATGCAACCAAGTAGGAGGTGTTGACTTTGGAGAAGGTTTGGACGTTTATAAATAGGGCCAAAAAACTTCTTTTTTAGCTCACAGCTCAAAATACATTTAAGAGGAGTGGAAAAGTTGAGGAAACCTTGCGTTGAGAGCAAAATCTATGCGTTGAACACAGAAGTTCAAAGAGGACGCATTGGACAGTGGAGTCTGGAAAGCAGCATCAAATTGGAACGAGGAGTTCTCCTAGAATACTCGTGCATTTGATGTGATTCCAAATCCATATGAAAGCTAAAAGAGTCTAGTTTTCATGGTGGGGCTGCCGGAGAAGAAGCTCCAAGGAATCGGGCTGGAGAATGAGGAAAAGCCAGAAGGGTCGAGCTGTTGGGTAAGCTGGGCCAGTCTTGATGTTTTGATGATTCCGGACAAACCACGAGGAGTTATGAGCTAAGATTTTATGGGGTGAAAAGAGAGCCCGAGGTAGAAAAGGAAGCTACTAGAAAAGCTCCTAAGCAATCAAGGTGAGTGTTTACCTAGCTTTATGATTTGATATGTGAATATATGCATATGTAAGTGCAAAATACATGCTTTTGATGATATGATGATTGCCATGATATTGTTTGTGAGTTTTCTATGGAAACTGAGATTATACCCTAATTACATAGTTAGCATGCTTAACACAAGTGCTTGGTGGGAACATATAGTCGGCCTCGATCGACGGGAAATAATAGTCGGTGACGACCGACAGGAAATATAGTCAAGTACTTAAGCATGACTGGCAGGATAAAGAAATAGTCGGTGTGCACATTGGTGGGAAGTGGGTTATAGGAGGTTTCCATAGGTGGTTGTGATGATTGATAATGATATGAGCATGCTACGTATAGCATGGGACTAAAGGATGTTGATTGAATGAACATATACATGATCATACATAAATTATACTGAAATGATGATTATGTGATTGATTTCCCAAAAGTTATGATATGCAAAGTGTTTTCTATGTTAAAAGAACCACTCACTGAGCTTAGTAGTTCACACTCTTCAAAATGTTTTCTTATATCTCCCCCCCCCCCCCCCCCCCCCAGCCCCCCCCCCCCCAGGTAGTGGAAAGTGAGGAGTTCCAAGGTGCTGCTAAGGTCAAGGTCTGCCACGTGCCACAGTTACACTTCCGGAGGGTTTTACGATTGTTGTTGTAAACTTTATTGTTAAATCTTTGAGTTGTATAAACGTTACATTGTTGTATAATATAAGATGGGCCTAAAAAGAAATTTCGCTGTATATGAATTATATCTTGGTATCAGAGTTATTCCTGCAAGAGTTATTAGACAGTAAGTGTCAACCAAAGGGTTGATAACTGCTGCCAGTCGCATCCCTCTCCCAGGCTCGGAGGAGGGTGGTCTGGGGCGGGGTGTGACAACTTTGCCCACTATCAAATAGCATAATTTTCTCTAAATATGTTGGAGTATTTATACGAGGAGATCCTTTGACTTTGGCCATGTGGTCCCCACTTGATGGTTATGGTAATTCCGCAGATGGGGGGATATTATTCCTTCTATTATGAAATTAGACCGTCAATTCTGCACAACCGTTAGTTGTACACACGTCTCAATCTCCCGCTCTCGCATCGCTCAGTTGCATCTTTCGATCATAGATTCACATGTGGTGTTTGTTTTTGTTATCGCATGTGGTCGAAGCATAGATCTGGACCGACTATTGCATTGTGCCATTACTTCGGTAATTGTCTTTGCAAGGTTGATCGACGGGCGCAATGTGATAAAGATGCGTTGATTAGGTTCTTGCGAGCCTTGGGCGCAAGTGGTGACTTGATCTTCCTGCAAAACAGAATAATGTTTGGCGTATCCTCCATCTTTTGGCGTTAGTGGGTTTTATTGCAAACATTTATAATTATTGTCATACTAAGTTAATTTTCATACAATTGGCGCATAATTACTAACTGTTGGCTGCAATATCTAGATAAGATGGCATAAATAACTTGCATTTCTACAAGTTATCACACACCCAAATTTAGATATATGCTTGTCCTCAAGCATATCTTCTACTAAGGAAATCATGCTCCAATCCTATCCTATAATTACTAACTCATGATACTCATAGGAGATGTCCCTTGCCTTCTTTTTCTCTTTTTAGTTTATACTACGTTGTTCTTGGTAACCCACCATCGTTTTGGCTTGCTCCTCGTGTCATACGAACATCCAACTACGAGTAGGCTCCTTTCATCACTAAACTCTTATCAGGTTGGGAACAGTTTTTGAAATTTCCCTTATGATGACATTGGAGTTTTGCAAATTTTTTTTTTGGTAGATGCCATACAAAAAGATGCATTTTCTTGAATATTGCATACTTTTGAGTTCATCTGCTCAGACCTTCCTCACTGGCAAGAAGTAGAGTGAATTATGTACTTTGATTGTATTGACTATTAACAAAGTATGCAAATAAATTACAAATGATCGCATTACAAAATTTTCTCATGCTTGTACAAGAGTCAAAGAATTTGGTTAAGTTACAAAATTTGATTCGGACAGGTGCATGATTTGCAGTTCATATTATGCTTCCAATAAACGCAGATACATTTTTGCTGAGGACGGCAACACGCACACATCCCCACAGTACACCCCTTAACTAAATACATTTCTGGAGGATACCTCAACATAGTGCATTTAACTAAGGCTGGGCAAAGGACGCATATGTGCGCAACGCACCCCTCACAGCAATGTATTTTTGTGTATTAGATGCATATTTCTCTTTTCTTTCTACTTACTACACTCATCCTTTCATTATATGCCCATTTATTTTCCTCTCTTCGTAACTCAAGTTGAAGAGATTGATTTATCCAACATTCACAAAAACATGTACCTAGTGCTACTACATATAACGTAAGGAAACATATGCGACATAAAACTTCTGAAGCATTAACGACTACTCCTACTAAATAACAATTACAACATGAAACAAATGATAAAAGAAAGTTGTAAAGAAAGAAAGTAAACATAGATGGGAAGGTCGACTGAAAGTAGTTCTCAGAGTTACCACAATCCCTGCAAGCATTTTAATCCTTCTTGCCCAAATCAATGGTGTCCATGCACCGATCGAAAGTCACCTCCCATTGACTTTGAATGCGCTTCTCCCATCTAGAGTTGTTAATTCCACTGTGCCATGGGGAAAGATGGTCTTGATCCGGAATGGCCCGGACCAGCTAGACTTCAGCTTCCCAGGGAACAGTTGCAGACGTGCATTGAATAGTAGTACTTGCTGACCTTCGGTGAATGTCTGGTCATTGATGCGTTCATCATGCCATTTCTTCATTTTCTCCTTATATATCTTGGCATTTTCATAGGCATCCCTTTGCCATTCAATCAACTGATTCAATTGCAACTTTCGGATTTTCCCCGCACTAGCTAAATTGAACTTCAGCTTCTTGCATGCCCACATTGCCTTGTGTTCTAACTCAAGCGGCAGATGACAAGCTTTTCCGAAGACTAGGGTGTACGGGGACATGCCAATTGGTGTTTTGTAGGTAGTCCTGTAAGCCCATAGCGCTTTGTCAAGCTTGGATGACCAATCCTTCCTAGTAGTATTAACTACCTTCCCCAAGATAGTTTTGATCTCTCTGTTAGAAATTTTTGCTTGCCCATTAGTCTGTGGGTGGTATGCGGTTGCCACTCGATGGCTAACGTAGTCAGCAGGTTAGCAATTATGCGATTGATGAAATGAGAGCCCTCATCACTGATTATGGCACGTGGCATTCCATAGCGCGCAAAAATATTCTTCTTCAAAAACTTTGCCACAGTGTTTGCATCATTCTTGGCACATGTGATGGCCTCAACCCGTTTTGAAACATAACCAACCACAACAAGAATATATTGATGACCTTTAGATGGTGGAAACGGGCCCATGAAGTCAATTCCCCATACGCCAAATAATTCAACTTCTATGATTGATGTCAATGGCATTTCATTTCTTTTGGACATGTTCTCTGTCCTTTGGCACCTAGCGTATTTCATAACATGGGCATGGGCATCTTTGAACAGAGTTGGCCAAAAGTAGCCGCACGGCCAAAAGTAGCCGCACTGTAAGACTTTTGCTACAGCCCTTCGCCCCCCAAAATGTCCTCCATATGGGAACTCATGACAGAGTTCTAAAATGCTCTTGGCTTCATGCTCAGGGACACATCGACGTATGATATGATCAGGTCCTTGTCAATACAGGAATGGATCGTCCCAGAAATAAAATTTTGCATCATGCCTTAGCTTCTTCTTCTGCTGGTAGGTATAATCATCCGGTAATTGATCGCAAACAATAATGTATACTATGTCTGCATACCAAGGGACATTAACACCTACTGCCATCAACAGCTCATCGGGGAATCTTTCCTCAATATCTTTTTCTGTCCCTTGAACCTTGCAGTTTTCTAGTCTTGACAAATGATTTGCGACTTGGTTCTCGATTCCTTTCCTATCTTTAATTTCCAGGTCAAACTCTTGCAGGAGTAGCACCCACCGTATCAATCTTGGTTTTGCATCCTTCTTCGTCATTAGATATTAATTGCAGAGTGATCCGTATACACCACCACATTTGTTCCGATCAAATACTATCGAAACTTCTCCAGTGCAAATACCACTATGAGCATTTCTTTCTCTGTGGTCGTATAGTTCTTTTGTGCGTCGTTCAACATTTTACTCGCATAATAAATGGGATGCAAAACCTTCTCCCGGCGCTGACTCAAACTACGCCCACAGCATATCCACTAGCATCACACATCAAAGCAACGGGTTGTGTCCAATATAGCGCAACCAAAATCGGAGTGGAAATAAGTGCATCTTTTAATGTGTTGAATGCTTTATTGAGGCAGAATCAAACTTATACTCACAATTAACTTCGAGAAGTGCACTGAGAGGGTCTTGCGATCTGAGAGAAGTTGCGAATAAATCTTCCATAAAATCCCACATGACCCAGAAAGCTTCTTAGTGTCTTTACATTCACCAGTGGGGGTAATTTGGAAATTGCGTCGATTTTTGCTTGATCAACTTCCAATCCTGCCTTGGAGATTTTGTGACCCAAAACTATTCCTTCCTCCACCATAAATTTTCATTTTTCACAATTCAAAACAAGATTTGTCTCTACACATCTCTTCAAAACTTTCTCCAAATTTGTCAAACAGGAGTCATAATTATTGCCGAAAACTGAGAAATCATCCATAAAAACCTCGACTGACTGCTCCAAGTAATCTAAAGAGATTGCCATCATGCATCGTTGAAAAGTGCCTTGTGCATTACAGAGTTCAAATGGCATACGTCGGAATGCGAATATACCTAACGGGCACGTGAAGGTATCTTGTCTTGGTCCTCCGGCACAATTGCTATTTGGTTATACCGTGAATAGTCATCAAGAAAGCAGAAAAATTTGTTCCCCGCAAGTTTGTCCAACATCTGGTCAATGAACGGTAGTGGAAAATGGTCCTTCTTAGTGGCCAAATTTAACTTGCGATAGTCCATGTAGATTCTCCACCCCGTGGTTGTTCTTGTGGGAATCAATTCATTCTTGTCATTAGTAATGACTGTCATCCCCCCTTTCTTTGGGATACATTGCACTGGGCTTACCCAGCTACTATCAGATATTGAGTAGATGACGTCCACATCCAGCCATTTCACTATTTTCTTCTTTACAATCTCCTTCATGGCAGGGTTTAAGCGACGTTGCCTTTGTACTGATCCATTCTTTCCTTCATCCAGACGAATATTTTGCATACAATACGAGGGGCTGATTCTTTGAATATCTGCCAAGGTCCATCCTAAGGCTTTTGCATTGTTTCTCGGGATCCGTATGAGAGCATCTTCTTTCTCCGTACTTAGTGATGTAGAGATGATAACAGGTAATGTATCGTTACTTCCTAACTAAGCATACTTTAAATGCACTGGCAACGACTTTAACTTTAACACAGGGGGCTCTTTTAAAGATGGCTTAATACGCTGCGAAGTCCATTCAGATAACTTCAGTTGTTCGAAATTAGATTCAGCATGAATTGCGGCACATTCTTTCTCCAACACTGTGCCATCTTCAAAATCTTCCTCCTCCATTTCTTTCAGGGGTTCGTGCAGCTATTCTCCCTGTAGTTCTTCGATATATTGGCAGTTTTCTATATCTCCTGGATATTTGAACGCATTGAGTATGTTGAACTTTACCTCTTGATCGTCAACCCGGATGGTCAATTCTCCTTTCTATACATCGATCAATGTTTGCCCTGTGGTGAGAAATGGGCATCCTAGGATGATAGGAATTTCTCTATCTGCCTCATAATCCAATATAACGAAATCTGTGGGGAAGAAAAACTTGTCTACTTGCACGAGAACATCTTCTATCTTGCCCTCCGGAAGCTTTATTGACCTATCGGCTAATTGCAACGTAGTCATGGTTGGCCTAGCTTTGCCGATATCCAGCTTCTTAAAGATTGACAAAGGCATCAAATTTATGCTCGCCCCCAAATCACACAGTGCGTTTCCAACCATCTTCCCTTCTATGGTGCAAGGTAATGTAAAAGTCCTAGGATCCTTCATTTTAGCAGGGAGATTATTTTGAAACAAGGCGCTACACTCATATGTTAGTGCAACTGTTTCATGTTCTCTAATCTTTCTCTTGTTGGTGAGAATATCCTTGAGGAATTTCACATAACTCGACATCTGTTCTAATGCTTCTATTAAGGGAATATTAATTTGCAGTTGTCGAAGAACGTCTAGGAACCTCTAAAATTACTTACTATCGTCTTTCTTTTTAAGCCTGGACGGGAAAGGTGGAGGATCCCGACGCATTTCCTGCTCACTTTGCTGCTTAGTGAGGTCTTGTGCTTGCTGTGTGTTATTGACTGGAGATTGCATTGATTGCAAGTTCAAGTCTTGAGAGACGTCATCTTTTGTAAATAATCTTGCTTCTGAATTGGGTTTACTTTCATTATTTTGTGCTTGGTCATTATCAACAGTTAAATCTGCCGGTATTTTTGCCGCATCTAGTACCTTCAGCGTAATGGGGGCTGTTGTTCTACCGCTCCGCAATGTCACAGCATGACATTGTTCTTTACCTTTTGGCCCCAGCATTCCCAAACTTCCCTGTGGTGTACCAGGCGTTTTGTTCTTTAATTCTCTCACAAGCTAATCTATTTGGTCTTCTAATTCTTTGAGAGAGTCAGCTTGCGATGGTCTCATCGCCTCACTCTTTTCAATGTAATGCTTCAATGACATCTCTAGAGATGAGGTACTACAAGAGGTGTCATATGCAAACAGTTGGTCGCATGGTTATATACCTTGAGAATCACATGTGTTGCAGTCCAGGGTAGTGAAGACCAGAGGGTTGCCTTGATCCTCTTGATAACTGAATTGATAGAAACCATGGCCTTCATGAGCGAGATTCTCATCCAATCCAAAAATTGGGTGATCCCTCCAACCCTGGTTATAGTCATGATGGAACTCGAGACATACGCAGTGGAATTAGGACCTAATTACACTTTAATCTTTTCAAAATAAAGGAAATTAACATGCAATTTGAAAAGGAAAAACAGTAAATTAAAAGGGATAGCATACAACCTTTGAAGCTTCTGAAACCCGCTTTTCCTCGCCGAATCTCGACCCGAACACAGACGGACCACCACTAGAGTTAACCTACTATCCTCTAGACTCAGAACTAGGTTATGGGACCCGGTGGATGAAGAAAACCGAGAGAGAGAAAGAGATGGGAAACAAAGATGGAATTTTGGTTTTGGGTTTTCCTTTTTTTTCTTAGCCCAATTTTAGAAATTTTTTTTTTCAAAATTGGCCAAACTTTTTAAACTAAATTGAAAAGCCCAATTTATAGAAAAAAGCCATGCAACAATTGCATGAACCAAATCCATAAAAACCCAACACCTATAATCCACTATCTTAGTGGGCTTAATGTCTCCACTGTAAGCCAACACATAGCCCACTATTTTGTTAGTGGAATTATCTAACAAAAGTTTGGATTTTCCCACTAACTAGAGTCAAAGGGCAATATAGTCATTTGGTTAAAGTCAAACTTTGAACAAAAAGTCAACATTTTGACTTTTTATGATTTTTTTCATGTTGACTAATTTTGACCTCCCTAGCATGAATCTGCATTCATTTTCTCGAAATTCAAATCACATTTGAATATAAGGTTGGTCGAAGTTTGACTTGTCAAAGTCAAAAAGTCAACTCTTTGACTTTTTACAACTTTGACCATTTCCATCATTTCTGAGCTTCCGAAAATGAATGTATTCATATTCTTGATATTTAAATCACATTTAAATATTAAAGCTATATCTCTAAACTGAAAAACCCGACCACTATATCACATATACTTGTCAGTTTCTCTCTCTTTACCTAATTCGAACAATTTGAATTATTCTATCATACTGTTCTAAGTTTATTCCATATGAGCTAGTAGGGGAACCTAATGAACCTATAGATCATGGGCTCCAACGATTCGAGATTAGCTGGCTAAACTCTTTAGATGGAGCTAATCAACATTTGTTAACTAACGGGTCATTCCACTAGAGTCCTGTAGTTGCACTCCCGTCACTATAGATATATTTGTGTCCATTTGATATAACCATGATTAGTAAGCTAATCCTTCACAAGTTGTTATTAATCTCGACTGGGTCATAAATACTGTTTTACCGCCGAGACTACATCTTATTCCTTATGTTCCACTGATCCTCTAATGAACAATTAGTTTAAGGTCCAACCTATAAACTGAATTCCTCTCGGGCCAAGAAGAGGGTGGGGCCCCTTTTTAAAGACCTATATTCAGTACTAAAGCGAACAACCTATCTACTATCCCTATAATGGGTAGGAGTGAATTTCGTCTTGCACCCTATGTTCACAGCTATCCATCGGATCTTACCCCTGAAATTAGAGGCTTATTGGGCCAGCGACATTGAGCTGCCCTCACCTATCTAGATCTAAGGATAATTTCGAGTGGATAGGAGTTCATAGTTGGCTCAGGATTAAGATTAAGTTACCTAGGTCATCAATTAACAAAATAGTCAGCTTTATACATAAAACGACATTTAGAACGTAAAAAGTGACTATTTTATGGTTCAATCTTATATAAACTCTTTACATAGGATGCCCCCACTCATATATCTTTATATGAACGATTCAGAATCATATCGTTTGTGTTAACTACAAAGTGGGCCGCATCCATAGTGTCCCCAGAATAACGCGCCCAATCTTATTCATATACTATAGATCATTTTGGCTATATATTTGAATTTGATCCACCTTTATGTCACTACATAAAGTTCAAACTACATTAAATAGCCTTAGGACCTTAGTTTATTGGATTCAAAATTACAATTTCAATAACAACTTTATCAAAAAACAAAACAGAATATGTTTATTAATTTACAAACAACGAGTTTTAGGACATAAAATCCATGAAACTCCCACTTGGACTAAAACTCCTAGTGAAGTATCACAATGTTGAATTTAAGTGAGAAATATATGAGTACAATAAACATATGAATATAATAAACTAGGGCATATACCCAAAGGTTCTCCCACTTGTCCTAGTTTACAAACTTCGTAGACTTAGACTCTGTAGATGACCTTCAAACACTTTAGCCATGAGGGCCTTTGTAAAATAATCAACAATGTTTTGCTCAGAAGATATCTGGGACACTACAACGTCTCCACGATGTACAATCTCCCGAATCAGATGGTATTTGCACTCAATATGCTTGTCGCACTTGTGGCTTCTTGGTTCTCTTGAATTTGCAACTGCACCACTATTATCACAATATATGATGATAGGCAGATGCATATTTGGAACAACTTCCAAATCTGTCAAGAATTTCCTCAACCATACTGCTACATTTGCTGCTTCACAAGCAACTATGCATACAGCTTCCATTGTGGAGTTCGCAATACATTTTTGCTTCACATTTCTCCACACTACTGCTCCTCCGTTAAGGTGAACACTGATCTAGATATAGACTTTCTAGCATCTTTATCAGTTTGAAAATCAGAGTCAGTGTATCCAGTAAAGATAAAATCCTTAGTACCATACACGAGCATGTAGTTCCTCGTTCTTCTAAGATACTTGAGGATATTTTTAACGGCAGTCCAATGACCATATCCAGGATTGGATTGATACCTACTGACTACCCCTACTGCGTAGCATATGTCAGGTCTAGTACATAACATTGCATACATCAGGCTTCCTACTGCAGAAGCATAGGGAATGCATCTCATATCCTCAACCTCTTGAGGTGTGTTAGGACATTGATCCTTTGACAAATGAATTCAAAATCTGTAAGGTAACAGACCTCTTTTGGAATTTTGCATCTTATACCTAGACAACATTTTGTCTATATAAGTTGCTTGAGACATGGCTAGTGTTCTGTTTTTGCGGTTCCGAATAATCTGAATCCCGAGAACATACTGCGTATTTCCTAAATCTTTCATTTGGAACTACATTGCTAGCCATTTCTTGATGTCAGTTAGGTAATCTACTTCGTTCCCAATGAGTAGAATATCGTCAACATATAAAACTAAGAATGCTATAGTAGAATTGACGATCTTCTTGTAAACACAAGGCTCGTCAACATTCTGTTCAAAGCCATAAGATTTGATCGTAGTATCAAATCTTATATTCCAAGATCTAAAAGCTTGTTTCAACCCATAAATGGATTTTTCAAGCTTACAAACCTTTTGTTCTTGACCTTGTGCAATAAACCCCTCTAGTTGAGCCATATAGATACTCTCCTTAAGATCGCTGTTTAAAAAGGCTGTCTTGACATCCATCTTCCAAATTTCATAGTCATAAAAGGTGGCAATGGATAAGAGTATTCTAATCTACTTAAGCATGGCAACGGGAGAGAAAGTTTCTTCATAGTCCACTTCTTCTCTCTGGGTATAA
This sequence comes from Benincasa hispida, assembly GCF_027475165.1. Classification (NCBI taxonomy): domain Eukaryota; kingdom Viridiplantae; phylum Streptophyta; class Magnoliopsida; order Cucurbitales; family Cucurbitaceae; genus Benincasa; species Benincasa hispida. Next base: position 14,941,458 of record NC_143486.1, read on the forward strand.
CCCTTTGCCACAAGTCGAGCCTTAAAAGTCTATACTTTACTAGCTTGGTCTCGTTTTCTCTTGTAGATCTACTTACAACCAATTGGTTTTACATCATTTGATTGATCTATAAGTTCCCAGACAGAATTAAAGTACATAGACTCCATTTCGAGGTCCATGGGTTTGACCCACTGATCACAGTCCACATCTTTTATCGCCTGTTTATAGGTCGATGGATCCTCTATGCAGTCATCAGGTATGACAACTTGTATTTCTGTTAAACCCAAGTAACGGTTAGGCTGATGAACAACCCTCCCATTACGTCGAGGCATTCTCAACTCTTGAGAAAGATGTGACTGACCAGATGTACTAGTTTTATCTACCACTTTAGTAGATGAACTAGCTCTATCTGTAGCATTTTTGGAAGTTTCATTCAATAATAGTCTACTACGAGGTTGATGACTTCTTATCTGGTCTTTCTCTAATAATGTGGCATTTGTCGATACAAATACGTTATTCTCTTGAGGATCATAAAATAGACCACCTTTTGTTTCTTCTGAATAACCTATAAATAGGCATAGTTTTGAACGACGTTCCAATTTTTTAGCATTTTGCACCAACATGTGTGTCGGGCATCCCCAAATCCTAAAGTGATGTCAACTACCTTTACGGCCTTTCCATAGCTCATAAGGTATTTCTGAAACACTTTTAGAGGGAATGTTATTTAAAATATAGACAGCAGTCTCTTATGCATGTCCCCAAAAGGAATTAGATAACTCAGCAAAGCTCATCATTGAGCGAACCATGTCCAACAAAGTTCTGTTTCTTTTTTCAGATACACCCTTCTACTGAGGCATATTAGGTGCAGAGAGTTATGACTTGATTCCATGTTCTATCATACAGTCCTAGAATCTTAAGTCTATGTACTCCCTACCTCGATCTGATCGTAATGTCTAAATTGTTTTACCTAACTGGTTCTCAACTTTAGCCTTATATTCCTTGAACTTTTCAAAAGAATTAGACTTGTGATGCATTAGGTAAATATGACCATACCTTGAATAACCATTAATAAAACTGATGAAATATTCATACCCACCTCGAGCTTTGACATTCATCGGTCCACAGAGGTCCGAATGTATAAGCTCTAAGGGTATTGTGGCTCTGAGACCTTTTCCAATAAAAGATCTCTTAGTCAGTTTTCCCTCAAGACAAGACTCACATGGAGGTAAAGAATTGTCTTCTAACTGATTTAGGAGTCCATTCTTAACCAATCTCTCAATCCTATTGAGATTTATATGACCAGGTCTTAAGTGCCATAGATAGACATTAGAAAAAACTTTTTTTCTTTTATTCTGAGTTTCAGCTGTTCTAAACATCTCAGTATTTAAGACAAATTTTGCTTTAGTTGGTCTTATTTTATATAAGTTGTTTTCAGGTATAGCATAACAAATTTGAATACCTTTTCTGAAAATGAACGCTTCATTAACTTCAAAAGATATTTTATACATTTGTTCCATAATACAAGCGATAGATATTAAATTCCTCTTCATAAGAGGTGCATACAAAACATTTTTAAGTACTAAATATCTATCTTCAAAATACAACTTCAGATCTTTCACTGCTTCGGCCGAGACAACCTCTCTTGTTCCAACTTTGAGGGTGATCTCGCCTTCTTTAAGCTTTTTCCAGGAACTAGTTTCCTGAAAAGAGAAGCAAATATGATTAGTGGCTCCTAAATCCAATATCCAAGTTGAGGTATCATCCTCCACTAAACATGTCTCAGCAACTAGTAAATCATATTTACCTTGTGCTTATTTGAAGGCAGGGGCCTGAGGACATTCCTCAGTTAAGACAAATCTCAGGTCATCTATTACTAGTGTTGAATTCATATTGTTTTTCCATGTTGAGTAATTATCGCCCTTTTTTTTCTCGGAAGCTAAGAGTTGATCTAGAGAGCTAGTCATGCTGAAAAGAAACATATCCTTATTAGTAAAAAATATTAATCTTTTAAATCCAATCAAGTTTAACAAAAAAAAAAAAAAAAAAAACTAATAATGTACCCTTCATTATTATATTTTGCAACGATATTTCAATGGTTTAGAATAACCTCCACCGAGGGGTGATCGACTATTCCTCCATTGAACTAAGACTATCTTGACTAGATACTATCACCAGAATAACTCTTATTCCTATAGTAACTCAGTTATCGCTACTTTGGTCAAGAATTTACTAACACTTAGTAATTCTCGTAAGTGTGACCCTCCATTTTCAGACCTCAAAGATCGAAATCATTATGCTCCCGAAGTTGGAAAGACAAGAATGAAAACATACCTGAGAGACCCTATCTATTTCTAGAGTTCGCGGTGTTCCAAATCCTATAATACAGCCCTCTTATTGGTAAGGTCACTCCAGGGCAGACATGTAGGCACATTATAGGAATCTCATGGTGTGACCTAATGGAAGAGACCATAGGATGTGTTGACACACTTCCTTCTCCTACTTACTATAAACAACTTCCCCTATTCACCTTGGTATTGACTCATGCAATCACTCTCCGAATGGAGTCCGCTCCCAGAGCGGCCCAAAGCCAAGTATGAATCTCACGGTGTGAACTCTCAGGGACGCTTGAGCTAAAAGTACATTACTTCTCTCCAGCTGAAGTGTTCTAGATGGTTAGGGTATAAAATACTTAGTGATACATTTTGGCTAACTAAAACATATCATCAGTCTAGGTGATTCATCCGAGTATAACTTTTATACTGGATTTTTAACCTACGATGTCTAGGTGATAAACAAATTTTATTACCTCACACCGCTCATGCATGCTCATAAAACCGGTTTAACCTAACTCAGACACCGACTCGATCTCCAGGTAGTAGGTGTTCCATGAACCGTCAACTTAAAAACCTTCAACCTTAGTCATCTTATCTAACTTTTTGCCAAGATCTTGTCGAGTGAGTTCTCTTGTAACTTCGGTTTTACAAGATATCGACCTATTTTCTATGAAAATTGGGATTGCTCGATGGTTAACCCTAAGTGAGCATGCATCTTATCTTTGTTATAGATTTTAGAAGTCTAGGTTATTTTATAACAATTATAAAATAAATTATAACAATTATAACCCTAGAGCATTCATATATAACATGCTTCCTTCAATCAAACATGCTTTTCCTATGGTGGGGTTTTAAAACTATATGGCATACCATATGCACGTATAATCAAACAACAATATACATCACATGCATAATAGGTAAACAACACTAAAGTGGACCGATTTTGGCATTAAAAACAAACAAATAACTAATTTATTACAAAATTCAGCAACCAGCTTCCCGGAATCGGCTTCAAACACTTTGAACCATCTTGAACCGGCAAAAAAAACTCTCGAACCGGCCCAAAAACTCCAAAAATCAAGTTGAACTGGTTAAACCGGCTCAACCAGGTCAAACAGACCAGTCCAGACCGTCTGGACCAGCTAGTCAATGGTCGTTGGTGCAGTCAACGGAGGCGCAGGTCGGATCCACGGGTCGTAGGCGAACGACGCACGCGAGATAACTTTGGGTGGAGAATTGGGTCGGGTCGATGGAATAAGCCAAATATTTACTTGACAGCTGGCGCACGCGAGTCTTCTCCAAACTAGGTCGGATCTAGGCTGCGAGTCGGGTCTGGGAGCTCTTCTCTCGGGTCTGTGGTCAATCTCGGGTCTGTGAGCCATTTTTCCTCCATTTTTGCTACTGTTCTCTCTCCCGGAATCAAGAAATTACAACCTAATTTCAACTCTAATGACTCCAACAAATTTATAGACCCTTTTTCACACATGAATGCTCATAAACAAGTGAACAATTACAAATTTCCACAAGAAATTTAAAAGAAAAAAATGCCAAAATCATAGTAAAACCACTTTAGTCCCCGTTTCATTCAACACTTGAATAGATAGGAAAAAAAACACCCACCAAAAGCAATTGAGCATAATTCTAGTATGCTCTGATACCACATGATGGAACCCGAGACATACGCAGTGGAATTAGGACCTAATTACACTCTAATTGCTTCTAAATTAAAAGAAAATAGCATGCAATTTGAAGAGGAAAAACAGTAAATTAAAAGGGATAGCATACAACCTTTGAAGCTTCCGAAACCCGCTTTTCCTTGCTGAATCTTGACCCGAACACGAACGGACCACACTAGAGGTAACCTACTATCCTCTGGACTCAGAACTGGGTTGTGGGACCCGGTGGATGAAGAAAACCGAGAGAGAGAAAGAGATGGGAAACAAAGATGGAATTTTGGTTTTGGGTTTTCCTTTTTTTTCTTAGCCCAATTTTAGAAAAACAATTTTTCAAAATTGGCCAAACTTTTTAAACTAAATTGAAAAGCCCAATTTATAATGAACCAAATCCATAAAAACCCAACACCTATAATCCACTATCTTAATGGGCTTAATGTCTCCACTATAAGCCAACACCTAGCCCACTATTTTGTTAGTGGAATTATCTAACAAAAGTTTGGATTTTCCCACTAACTATAGTCAAAGCGCAAAATAGTCATTTAGTCAAAGTCAAACTTTGACCAAAAAGTCAACATTTTGACTTTTTATGATTTTTTTTCGTGTTGACTAATTTTGACCTCCCGAGCATGAATCTGCATTCATTTTCTCAAAATTCAAATCACATTTGAATATAAGGTCGGTCAAAGTTTGACTTGTCAAAGTCAAAAAGTTAACTCTTTGACTTTTTACATCTTTGACCATTTCCATCATTTCCGAACTTCCGAAAATGAACATATTCATATTTTTTATATTTAAATCAAATTTAAATATTAAAGCTATATCTCTAAATTGAAAAACCCGACCACTATATCACATATACTTGTCGGTTTCTCTCTCTTTACCTAATTCGAACAATTCAAATTATTCTATCATACTGTTCTTAGTTTATTCCATATGAGCTAGTAGAGGAACCTAATGCACCTATAGATCATGGGCTCCAACGATATAAGATTAGCTGGCTAAACTCTTTAGACGGAGCTAATCAACATTCGTTAACTAACGGATCATTTCACTAGAGTCCCGTAGTTGCACTCCACTCACTATAGTTATATTTGTGTCCATTTGATATAACCATAACTAGTAAGCTAATCCTACATAGGTTGTTCATAATCTCGGCTGGGTTATAAAAACCGTTTTACCCCCGAGACTACATCTTATTCCTTAAGTTTCATTGATCCTCTAATGAACAATTGGTTTAAGGTCCAACCTATAAACTGAATCCCTCTCGAGCCAAGGAGAGGGTGGGGCCCCTTGTTCAAGACCTGGATTCAGTACTAAAAGGAACAACCTATCTACTATCCCTATAACAGGTAAGAGTGAATTTCGTCTTGCACGTTATGTTCCCAACTATCCACCAGATCTTACCCTTGAAATGGGAGGCTTATTGGGCCAGCAACATTGAGCTGCCCTCACCTATGCAGATCTGAGGATAATTCCGAGTGGACAGGAGTTCATAGTTAGCTTAGGATTAAGATTAAGTTACCTAGGTCATCAATTAACGAAATAGTTAGTTTTATACATAAACGGCATTTAGAACGTAAAAGGTGACTATTTCATAGTTCAGTCTTATGTAAATTTTTTACATAGAATGCCCCCACTCACATATCTCTATATAAACGATTCAGGATCACATCGTTTGTACTAACTACAAAGTGGGCCGCATCCATAATGTCCCCAGAATAAGGCGTCCAACCTTATTCATATACTATAGACCATTTTGACTATATATTTGAACTTGATCCACCTTTATGTCACTACATAATGTTCAAACTATATTAAATAGCCTCAGAACCTTAGTTTATTGGATTCAAGATTACAATTTCAATAACAACTTTATCGAAAAACAAAATAGAATATGTTTATTAATTTACAAACTACGAGTTTTAGGACATAAAATCTAATAGGTCATTGCCCCATGATTCATCATAAACAACATATACGGGTTGTTGAGTCCATGGGCAGGCGTCTCTCAGATGCTCTTCTCCCCATAGCATGCGATCCATTACGGTTGTGTGACTCACTGCATTAATCTGTGTTGTGCCCTGGGAAAGAATTCTCTGCTGATCAGCTACCGTCTAGAGGAGTGAGGTCATCATGGTCATTTGTTCGACCAATGCCCTCATTGTGTTTGTCGGCACATCGGCTCTTTCTACTTGTTCTTGCTCCAGACCTCTTACCTCAAACCCAATATCAACCCATTCATTAGAGGGTCGCGATATGCGATCCAATATATTCTTTGCTTCTGTATATGTCTTATTCATTAATCCTCCTTCTGCAGAGGAGTCGGCAACTGCTTGCGTTGACTGGTCCAGGTCATTGTAAAAGGTTTCCATCAAAATACTATTAGGGATCCCTATATGCAGACAGTTATTTACTAACTGTCGGAATCACACCCAAGTGGTGCTCAAGGTTTCATAGTTCTTTTGTTCAAAATTCAAGATCTTCCTTCACCTGTGTACGTTGACTGATTGAGGAAAGAACCTGTTCATGAACCTATCAACCAACTGTTCCCATCCATGAATTTCGCCCGATTCTAATGCTTGAGCCCACCTCTTTGCTTCATCCTGCAACGTGTACGAGAATAGATACATTTTAAGGCTTTCTTGAGTTATACCAGGTAGGGAGAATGCGCTACACATGCTGCGAAATTAGTTAAATGTGCATGTGGGTCTTCTCCCAGTAATCCTCCGAATTGTCCCACATTCTGAATCATTTGCAGCATGATTGATTTTAGTTCAAATCTTGAATTCCTCTAAACTACTGGTCTTGAAATCCCTGGTGAAAAATTGTAAAAATCTGGCACTGCATATTCCCTCATAGTGATGTTCTGATTAGTGGCAAGAAAAATAGGATCTTGCACTGGTAAATCTCCCCTCAGGTTTCCAGCAGGTGCCATGTTCTCTTCAGGCATACTTCTTCACCAATAAATTCAGCCATGATGAAGTCTGCGCGAAGAATACACTTGATCTCTTGGTACACTTAGAATTACCAGATTAATCCAGCACTATAAGCCGTTAGACTGCTTTTTGCATTGAACAGTCAGTACAAAGAGATCTGTCCTACATAAACATGAAAATATTCAACATTAACCATTAACCAATTCCTCGGAAACGATGCCATAAACTTGTCACGAGTTCGGTATGTATGATATTTAATGCTCATGATGATTCGATACTACTACGATTTAAGCGTTAATTAGAGATGCTCAAGTAGTATGCCCTGTGTTGTCACAAGTTTCCTTACGATGGAACCAAGTGTAATTCCACTGCAAGTTTCTCGGTGTGATCCGAGGTCGAACACGGGGAAATGGTGTGTTAACTTGAAGAAATACAAGTTATTTATGCCATCTTATCTAGATATTGCGACCAAAAGTGAGGAAGTATACGCTAATTGTATGTAAATTAACTTAGTTTGATAATGATTTCAAATGCTTGCAATAAAATCCACTAATGCCAAAAGACAGAGAATATGGCGAAAATTTACTCTATTTTGTAGGAAGACAAAAGTCACCACTTACGCCCAAGGCTCGAGAGAACCACATCAATGCATCTCTATCACCATTGCGGCAACTAAACGTCATTGCACAGACATTCATTGAAGAAACGGTGCAATGCGATTGTCGATGTTGATTTCTAATACAACAGCTTGCGGTTGAAAAAACAAACGTTGCATGCGAACCTGCGATCGAGTGATGCAAATGAGCAATGCAATAGTGGGAGATTCAGACGCACGTACAGCTAACGGTTGTGCACAATTGATGGTCTGATTGCATAACAGAAGGAATAAAATCCCTCCATCTTCGGAATTTCCATAACCAACAGTGGGGCCCACTTGGCTGAAGTCAAAGCTATTATGCCTATAAATACCCCGAGGATTCAATGAAAATTTATGCTATTCGATCTAAGCAAAGTGCTGCTAGATTAAAGAGAGAAAAGAGCTTAGCTGAGTGCTACAAAGTAAAATCCGGGAAGAAGAAGAGATAAGGCCGAAAGGTGTAATCTCCGTTCACCCTGTCAATATCCCCGAGCGAAGCTCTGTTCAAGGACTCTACTACCAGAGGAGCCAGCCTGAGAGGGAAGCTCATCCCACCATCTATCCATCCATAACCGGCAAGCAGATCTTCATCAATCGGTGACCAAGACATTGGCGCCTGATTGTCCTTTTTCTACCCTTCTACGTATTCCATGTTCCTTCTATCTTTCTATTCATTCATCATATATCAAACTCTCAATAGAAATATTAGTAGTTTCGATATAATTCCTTATTCGTCTTCTGTCTTTCACTGTGCACCTGTTATTCACTTTCTTCACTATGTTTTTCTAATCTTTTGATAAGTATTATAAATATCTAAAGACTTAATGTAAATTAAAGTTATGTAATACGTTTAGCTAAAGCATGCTGGACGACATCTTCACCTGTGAGAGAAGATGTGAAGATGCCATTCTGATCTATCGAGAGAAGGTCAGAAGAGTGCGTTAACTAAAGCGAGTAGTACTTCCAGACATGGAAGCAACCTTGCATTCATTATGTCGAACTCTAGTATCCATGCAGACATGCAGGAGATGCGGCCGATCACTGAAAGGTGTACGCCATGAGAAAAACAGAAAAGTATTTGTACCTTTACTTTCATTAAGAGCTTGCAATAATTTGTATACTTATCTTTCTTTTCTTTTCTCCCCATAAGACTTGTCACCGCAAACCATGTGTTTGCACAGCCTTCACAGCTAGCCTTAATCTTAGCATCTTGTACATGTAACCTGTATCGAATACATCTAGTTTAGGTTTACTGTATTTTTACCGCATTTACTTTACTTTTATTTTATGTAATTACTTTTGTACACAACACAATTCAAAGATTTGAAAAATCGATCACATAACATCATGAAAACACCGCATTAAACCGGTACCATATTTCCCAGTGTTCGACCTCAGATTACACCAAGAAACTTGCTATGGAATTACACTTGGTTTCATCCTAAGGAAACTTGTGGCACAGTAGGGTATACTACCGAATCTCAATAAACATCGCATAATCAGTAGTAGTATCACATTGCATGCATCGCATAACACTTCTATCAGTCAATAAATTTATATATGCGTTAAAAGTGACAACAAGTTTATGGCGCCGTTGTCAGGGAAATAACTGGTCAACGGTTTATTGTTTGAGTGTTTTTTTTTTGTTGTTTTGTAGGACAGATCTCATTGTACTGATTGTTCAATGTGGAGAGCAGCTTGATGGTGTATGAGTTCTGGTGCTGAACCAGAATTTATCGCGAACTCTGAGATCGAGCGAACCTTCCACGCAAGGAATCGGCATAAGAGAGCAGCAATGGCAAATAATAACGAGGCAATACCTGAGAACCAAGGGATGGCGCGGCTAGCCCAGGACCCTGTATTCTTGGCAGCTAATCGCAATATCCCAATGAGGGACTACGCAACGGCTAACTTATATGACTTCTCGCCAGGCATATCAAGGCCGACTGTTGAAGAGAATGCCAGATTCGAAATCAAGCCGGTCATGCTTCAAATGATCTAGAATGCGGGCCAGTTTGGGGGTCATGCTTCAAATGATCCAGAATTCTCCATTCCTGGCATCACTCATGAGAATATCAGACTGTATTTATTCCCTTACACCTTAAGGGACGAGGCGAAGAAGTGGGCATACTCACTGGAGCCCAACAAGATTACTTCATGGGGGCAGTTAGTAGAGAGGTTCATGAAAAATTTCTTCCCACCAGCCGTTAACGCAAGGAGACTAAAGGATGTGTTGAACTTTGAGCAGAAAGAAAATGAGCCATCCAAGGAAATCCCTTCAGCAACACCTACAACCTAGGTTGGAGAAGTCATCCTAATTTTGGATAGGGTGGCAATCCTAACCAAGGGGGGCCTATGAACCATCAAGGAGGCAATATGGGCAATTTTCACCCGCATCAAGGGCAACCAAGACCTCAGAACCAGCAACCCTCATCATCAACATCAAACGCCTCGGGAGGATCCTTAGAGTCACTGCTAAAGCAATACATGGATAAAAATGATGTGGTGATGCAGGCTCAAGCATCCTTCATAAGAAACTTAGAGATCCAGGTGGGCTAGTTGGCATCAAAACTAAGAAGCCAAGCACTAGGGATGCTGCCCAACAATTCAGAAGCCCCGGGATCAACTGGAAAAGAACAATGTCAATGAGGACATTGAAGCAGGCAAGCTTAACTGCCTGCGATGATGTGGACCACGATTATTTTGAATCAACGAATTTTTCGATCCATATCCTGATCAACCCTTTATCTCTTTTCAATCAACTTATTTTTTGAATTTATGTTTTTGGTTAATTCTCTTTTAAGCATTTAATCCAGACTTTATTTTATTCTTGCCATTATTTTTAGCATTTAATTTGTTCTTGCATTTAAGTTGCTTTTGTAGTTAGTGTATACATTGATGAATGAATGATTGGATTGGAAGAAAATTTATTGTAAAAAGACAAGAAAGGTGTAGATAGAATTAAATGAAGCAATAAATGAGAGAGCAGAACTCTTTAATGGACGCATGTTGTGTATAATAGGAATGCTTTGCAAACATCTAACTCAACTATACTAAGTTGAAGGTGGTGCTCGCATATGATTTTTGCTCCACCTTGGTATCCTCTAGAACTGTGTTGATCAAGGAAATGTGTTGCAGGGTCGTATGCGTTGATGTCTATCTTCAATAGAATTATAGTTGCGTTAATGAGTACAATGCGTTGTAATCAACTTTGTGTCCATTCGAATAAAATATTAAAAAGTATTGTCTAGTAAAATGGAAGGAAGTCCAAACGATTCGTATCCTGAGCATTTAAACCTTTGTAGACGAAAGGACGTTCCTCTGAAAATTCCATAATTACAGAAGGTGGAACGACGTGCCTGTTGGACTGCCCAAGATTAGGTGCCTCGCAAATTGCAGTGGGCCCCCACTCGGCCCAACCTATAAATAAGACTTTCCCCTTCATTTGAAACTCTTTACCTACATTCATAAACCCTAAGTTCTTTTTGCTCTCAGTCTTCTGGAATCACCAAACCTTAACTCAGATAACCATTTTCATCCCAAACAACCTCAACGGCCGCCAAACCCATGCCCGTTCATCTTCACCCTCTGCCAACGATCAGGCAGCCATACGAGAGGCAGCATTTCTGGCTTCCAGTCTCCGGCTGGCCGCCCAACCTCGTCATGCCCCAGCACCTCCATAAGACCTCGGAGACACTCGTTGCCCTCAAGACCCATTGTGTTCCAAAGAGTGGCAGCGCTGAAAGCCTGCTAACTCCGGCCGTGTCCATTGAAAGTGAAAGAAAGAGAAGAGATGACACGAAGGTTTTTGGAAACATCCTGAGCACTTTGGAGCAAGGAGGAGGCTTGCCTGAGGCTGAGGTTATGAATAAACCACTGCCTACGGAGGAGGAGACGGTGGTTGCGTTGGTTGAAGCCAGAAAGGACGAAGCCACCAAGGATGGAATAATGGTGGTGGTGGAGGAAGCAGTGGAAGAAGTGGTGGAAGAAGTAATCAAAGCAGTGGAAGTTGTGATCAAGGAAGCAATTGAGGCTGAGATTGCAATGGAGGAAACTAGAGAAGAAGTTGTTGTGGCAATGACATCCGAAATTGCAGTAATAGAGGTGGTGGACGCATTGCCTAAAGAAACTCAACTTGAAGAGTCAAAAGCTGTAGAAGTGAAGGCAGCAGTTGAAGTTTGGAAAGAAAAAAATAAGAAGAAGAGAAGCCGGGAGCATAAGGAAGGAAGGGCTGAATCTTCACGTCATCGTAAGTCAAAGAAAGACAAAGAAAAGAGACATGATGATGAAGATGGGGAAGCTATAAGGAAGAGAAAAGAAGAGAAAGAAGAGAGAAGAATGCGCCAAAGTGAAAGAAGGCGCTTGAAAGAAGAAGAGAAAGCAGCGCAACAGGCTGCCAACCCTGCGAAGGATGGAGAATCAACCTCCGTTAGGGAAGATCAAGGGGAACAAGCTCAACCAATGGAACCACCGCAACCTGAAACAGTGCTGCCAATTGTAGCGGATGAGAATGAAGAAACTAAAGGAACCCCTCTGATGCGGCGTCGCAGGAAGAATGTGTCGCAAGGGTCTAAGATCGACCCTCAAAGGTTATTTTGGCATTGGAACAAGAAGAAAGGAAAAGAAGAAGAAGAAGAAGAAAAACAAGAAAAGATGGAGCAGGGCAAGCTCATAATCGCAGAAGGGAATGGGCGAAGAAGGATCGAGTTTGAAGAAATGAAGAGAAAAAATGAGCTTGCCCGGTTATAAGCAATTAAGAAGTGTGAAGAGGATCAACGCCTACTATTGGTCTCTACGCAGTTTGAAGATGAATTTGAGAGGGAAGAGAAGGAAGAAGAAGAAAATGAAAGGAGGAAGAAGGAAGAGAAGGAAAGAAGATTAAAGGAAGAAAAGAAAAGGAAGCGCGAGGCCAACGAGCGGCGCCTATGAAAAAGTAAAGGAAAATGGCTCGTAGAGCGCGAGGAGGAGTAACGACGCAAGGAATAGGAAAAGAGAGAAAGACAAGTTGCCCGTCTTGCAGAAGCACAAAGACAAGCTCCAACAATTAGTGAGCCTGCAGCGGTCAGGAGGAGATCAGTAAAGAGAAAGAAAGACGATGACATGCTGATCGAAATGGGATTCTATCCTTCGTCGAACCCACTGCCTGACTTGATCATGAGTGTGATAGTTGAGCATGAATGGTATACTTTCTGCCAATGCCCATCCATCATCGTGCCTCAGGTAGTGAGGGAATTTTACCAAAGGCAACTGCATGAAGATAGAGATGCGGTGACCTTCAGGGGGACGACCGTGTTCTTCAGCGCAAGGGAATTAAACGAACTGTTTCAGATGAGGATAAATCATGATGCACCCAGAAATGCAATCATTGATGATCCTTCAGAAGAGATGGTAGAGGATACACTGAAGGTGTTCGCACAGCCGGGGGAAAAATGGAGTATTTCCCCTAAAGGCATTCACACAATGGAGTCCAAAGCTTTGCTGCCGGAAGGAAGACTTTGGGTCTACTTGGTTAAGAAGCAGATGATCCCTACAATGCATGATCGCACAGTGTCAAGGGATCGGGTGATGGCCGCATACTGCATTGCGTGCGACATCCCCATCAATGTGGGCAGATTGATCGTAGGGCAAATCAGAGCCTTGGTGAGGCATATTAGAGGGCAATACTTCTTCCCATTGATCATCTCCAGCTTATGCCTAAGTATGGGAGTAGGCATTAACAATGAGCCCATGCCGGAAGTTCATGTCCTCATCAACATGAAGATTTTGAGGATCCTCCTCAAAGACTCCCCCCCATTGCCCGGACTTACCAACCAAAAGGCTTGCGATTGACCTCAATTCACCGCAAGAACCAAGGCCCAAAAGAAGACAAGAAGACAAAGGCAAAGAAAAGGTTTCTGAATCTTCAGAGCCTGCCCAATTAATTAAAAGGTCTCGTCAGTTAAGAATTAGATCTCCCGGCCAGCCAAGCTTACCAGCGCAACCTTTATCTCCTCCTCCTCCTAATCCTATTGATCATCTTCCTCTTCACCTTGACTCTCCTCCCCAACCGACAACCCCAAATTCACCAATAACTCCCCTTCGACTTTCCGTACTCCCACTGCCGCAAGTTGATGACCCACACGATTTGGGCGAGGGCACATTAGCCCAACCTCAAAATGATGCTGGCGAGACTTCGCAGGCGCAAACTTCACCCACTTCCATGGTTGCCGAGCTTGCTGAAATGAGACAACTTTTTGCCCAACAGCAAGAGCTTATCAATCAGCAACAGCTCTTCTTTAACCAACAGTTTGAGGTCGTTATGGAGCGCATTGATGAGATTCAGCGCAGTGTTTCCATTTTGAGGGAAGCACTAATCAATGTACAATGGAACCCCCATCGACTATTCCAGCACCAGCGCATGATAGAGGAACGGAAGCATGAGTACTTTAATTTTCTCACCGCCTATCTGCATGGTCTGACGGTGCCTCCCCACCTAAGGCAGCCATTTTTATTTGACGATGGCTTAACCTCAATGCCTCAACTGCCGCAAGACCCTTCAGCTCCACCAACTTAATTCTTTTCTTTCTTTCTTGTATCATTTTTGTATTCTTTCTATGCGCACATTCTTTTTGTATCTTTGAATTCTTTATCTTTTAACTTAACTATTCTTTGACTCTTGTATAGGCTTAAGCTTTTTAGTTTGCATTCATTTGTACTTATTTGCAAACTTCTTTAATTTTCAATACAATTCATGTACATAGTCACTTCTACTTTTCGCCTTTGCCTCTTCCTTTATCTTCCTTTGTAAATTTATGTTTTATTTTACTCTTATATTTTCATGTTCTTCATTGTGTTGCTATGATGTACAATATGTGATACTTAGAAATATTTCTTATGCTTAGTAGATTCTGACTAACACTTAGTTAACTCTTAGTTTAGCAGTACTCTTCTAAGTGTTTGTCTAGTCTATCAAAACAACGCAATGAGGACCTTGTTCATCTTTAAATTTGGGGGTGGGGAAGGTCTGAGCAGATGGATGCAAAAATGTGTAGTGTTAAAAGAAAATGCGTCCTTTGTTTAGCAATTGAAAAAAAATTATGACAAACTCCACTGTCAGCGCAAGGGAATTCAAAATATTGTTCCCAACCTGATAAGAGTTTAGTTGTGAAAGGAACTTGCTCGTAGTTGGATGTTCGTATGACACCCGTAGGAACAAGACAAAATGAATGTAGGTTACCAGGAACAATGCAACATAGAAAAGAAAAACAAAGAAAAAAAATGAAAAGAGAAAAAGAGCATAAATAAGTAAGGGACAACTCCTCTGAAAAACATGAGTTAAGTTGAAATTGGCGCACCACCATAGTTGGATGTTCGCATGAAAACCATGGGGGAAAGCCAAAACGAAGAGTGTAACCATGCCCAACTATCCCTAAATGAATAAACAACGCAAAATTTTTGCTCACAACATATAGCTTTATCAAGTTGTTTTGCCATGAACAGATAAACATTCTACCTTGAAAATTAGAAAAGTGTCTTTGAGCAAAATTTTGTTAAGTAAAATAATAAAGTAGGGCTTGCTAAGAGTTAGCAAGGATAGAAGGAAAATACGATGTTCGAAAATGTGCCTAAGAGTTACATTCGGAGCAACCGATATTTTCGTAAAAATATAGGATAAGAGTGGAGCATGATTTCCTTAGTGGAAGATATGCTTGAGGACAAGCATATATCTAAATTTGGGGGTGTGATAACTTGTAGAAATACAAGTTATTTATGCAACTTATCTAGATATTGCGGCCAAAAGTGAGGATGTGCTAATTGTATGTAAATTAAGTTAGTTTGATGGAGAATATGGCGAAAATTTACTCTGTTTTGTAGGAAGATCAAAGTCACCACTTACGCCCAAGGCTCGAGAGAACCTCATCAACGTATCTCTATCACCATTACGGCCATCGAATGTCATTGCACAGACATTCATTGAAGAAACGGCGCAATGCGATAGTTGATCCTGATTTCTATGACAACTGCATGCGGTTATAAATACAAACCCCGCATGTAAACCTGCGATCGAGTGATGCAAATGAGCAATGCAAGAGTGGGAGATTTAGAGGTGTGTACAGCTAACGGTTGTGCACAATTGACGGTCTGATTGCATAACAGAAGGAATAAAATCCCTCCATCTTCAGAATTTCCATAACCAACAGTGAGGACCACTTGGCCAGAGTCAAAGCTATTCTGCCTATAAATACCCCGAGGATTCAATGAAAATTTATGCTATTCGATCTGAGCAAAGTGCTGCTAGATTAAAGAGAGAAAAAAGCTTAGCTGAGTGCTACAAAGTAAAATCCAGGAAGAAGAAGAGATAAGGCCGAAAGGTGTAATCTCCGTTCACCCTGTCAATATCCCCGAGCGAAGCTCTGTTCAAGGACTCTACTATCGAAGGAGCCAACCTGAGAGGGAAGCTCATCCCACCATCTATCCATCCACAACAGGTAAGCAGATCTTTATCAAACAGTGACCAAGGCATTGGCACATGATTGTCCTTTTTCTACCCTTCTATGTATTTCATGTTCCTTCTATCTTTTTGTTCATTCATCATGTATCAAACTCTCAATAGAAATATTAGTAGTTTCAATATAATTCATTATTCATCTTCTGTCTTTCGACGTGCACCCGTTATTCACTTTCATCACTATGTTTTTCTAATCTTTCAATAAGTAATATAAATATCTAAAGACTTAATGTAAGTTACAGTTATGTAATACGTTTAGCTAAAGCATGCTGAACGAAATCTTCACCTGTGAGAGCAAAAGTCAAGATGCCATTGTGATCTATCGAGAGAAGGTTAGAAGAGTGTGTTAACTAAAGCGAGTAGTACTTCCAGACATGGAAGCAACCTTGTGTTCATTACTTCGGACTCTAGTATCCACGCAGACATGCGGGAGACGTGGCCGATCACTGAAAGGTGTACGCCATGAGAAAAACGGAACAGTATTTGTACCTTTACTTTCATTAAGAGCTTGCGATACTTTGTACACTTATCTTTCTTTTCTTTTCTCCCCATAAGACTTGTCGTCGCAAACCATGTTCTTGCACATCCTTCACAGCTAGCCTTCATCTTGTACATGTAACCTATATCGAATACATCTAGGTTAGGTTTACTGTATTTTTACCGCATTTAGTTTACTTTTATTTTATGTAATTACTTTTGTACACAACACAATTCAAAGATTTGAAAAATTGGTCGCATAACACCATGAAAACACCGCATTAAACCGGTACCGTATTTCCCTGTGTTCGACCTTGGATCGCACCGAGAAACTTGCGATGGAATTACACTTGGTTTCATCGTAAGGAAACTTGTGACACAGCAGGGTATACTACCGAATCTCAATAAACATCGCATAATCAGTAGTAGTATCACATTGCATGCATCGCATAACACTTCTATCAGTTAATAAATTTATATATGCATTCAAAGTGACAATATGGTGTCGGTTATTGCGACATGTTCATGGTATATGCGACCAGGTTTTCAATACTTTATAAAAGAGGTTTGTACAGTATATAAATTGTGGTAAAATAGAAGAAAGCTATAAAGATGTGATAAAACATAAAAATACAATAAACTTAAGCTAGATGTACAAGATACAGGCTTCATGTGCAAGATACTAGGGTTAAGGCTTGCTATGAAGGTTGTGCAAAGACGTGGGTTGCGACGACAAGTCTTATGAACAGATTAGAAGGAGAAAGATAAGTATTACAAACAACGCAAGTTCTTAATTGGATTAAAGATACAAATACTGTTCCGCTCTTCTCTTGGCATACACCTCTTAGTGATCGGCCGCGTTTCCCACATGTCTGTGGTGAAACAGAGTCTAACGTAGTGAACGCAGGGTTGCTTCCATGTCTGGAAGTACTACTCGCTTTAGTTAATGCACTCTTCTGACCTTCTCTCGATAGATTAAAATGACATCTTCACTTCTGCTCTCACAGGTGAAGATGTCATCTAGCATGCTTTAGCTAAACGTATTTTATAACTTTAATACATATTAAGTTCTTGGTGATTCATATTGCTTATCAAGGGATTAGGGAAATATCATGAAGAAAGTGACTAATGGGTGAACGGAAATAAACAAAGAATGATAAAGGAAATCTATCGAAACATTTAATATTTCTATTAAGTGTTTGATACATGATGTGTGAATGTAGAGATAAAGAAAACATGGAATACAATGAAATAGAGATAGAATAAATACAATCAGGTGCCAATGTCTTGGCATAGATTCAATGGAGATCTGCTTGCCAAATCGGATGGTTTTGATGGCAGGAAGAGCTTCCCTCTCAGGCTTGCTCCACCGGTAGCAGGGGTCTCTACATAGAGCTTCGATTGGGTATATAGCAGGCCGGATCTGAGATTTACCTCTCGACCTTATCTCGTTCTCTTCTCGAATTTCTTCTTTTCAGCACTCAGCTCAGCCTTTTCTCCCTAAAATCTTACAGCACTTGGCCTAGTATCAAATAGCATACTTTTCTCTGAAATCACTAGGGTATTTATAGGAGCGGATCCTTTGACTCCGGCCTTATGCTCCCCACTTAATTGTTATGGTAATTTCGGAGATGGAGGGATACTATTCCTTCTATTATGCAATCAAACCATCAATTCTGCACAACTGTTAGTTATACACGTGTCTCAATCTCCCGCTCTTGCATTGCTCAGTTGCATCTTTCGATTATAAGTTCGCATGTGGTGTTTGTTTTTATTATCGCATGCAGTCGAAGCATAGCTCTGGACCGATTTTCGCCTTGTGTCGTTACTTCAGCAATGGTTTCTTCATGGTTGGTCGAGGGCGCAATTGTGACATAGATGCATTGATTAATTGATCATGAGCCTTGAGCAGGAGCGGTGACTTGGTCTCCTGCAAAACAGAGTAAAGTTTGGCTTGCCTTCCATCCTTTTTGTATTAGTGGGTATAATTGCAAACATTTATAATTATTGTTATAATAAGTTAATTTTCATACAATTGGCACATAATTACTAACTTTTGGCCACAATATCTAGATAAGATGACATAAATAACTTGTATTTCTACAAGTTATCAGGAAGCACAAACACTTGAACTGAAATCCCTACCAGCACATTTGAAGTACGCATTTTTGGGGCAGGATAAGAAGCTGCCAGTGATAATTTCCTCTGCACTCAACGAAGATCAAGAGAATGCGTTGATGAGCATTCTCAAGAAACATGTGCGAGCAACTGGCTGGACACTCCCTGACATTAGAGGAATTAGCCCTGCGTACTGGATGCATCACATTCTTCTCGAGGACGACCACAAAGCAACTATTGAAAATCAACGCAGACTTAACCCTGCGATGAAGGAGGTCATCAAAAAGGAGATTATCAAGTGGCTGGACGCAGGCATTATCTATCCCATTGCAGATAGCACGTGGGTCAGCCCCGTGTAATGTGTGCCGAAGAAGGAAGGAATGATGGTAGTCCCAAATGAGAACAATGAATTAATACCACAAAGGACCATCAATGGATGGTGTATCTGCATAGACTATCGCAAATTGAATGCAGCCACAAAGAAAGATCATTTCCCTTTGCCATTCATCGATCAAATGCGGGACAGATTAGTAGGGAATGATTTTTATTGCTTCTTGGATGGATATACCAGGTATAATCAAATCATGATAGCTTCTGAAGACCAAGACAAGATCACATTCACCTGCCCGTATGGGACATTTGCTTTTCGCCGCATGTTGTTTGGCCTCTACAATGCCCCAAGCACATTCCAAAGGTGCATGATGGTGATCTTTTCAGATTATCTCGAGGACTCAGTAGAAATATTTATGGATGACTTCTCCGTTTATGGGAACACGTATGAAGTTTCCCCGGCCAATTTGGAGAAAATTCTGAAGAGATGTGAAGAGACGAATTTGGTGCTCAATTGGGAAAAATGTCATTTCCTTGTGAAATGAGGTATAGTGTTGAGACACGAAGTCTCCCGGGAAGGGTTGGAAGTGGACAAAGCAAAGATCGACGCAATTGAAAATCTTCTACCTCCAACCAATGTGAAGGCTTTGCGAAGCTTCTTGGGGCATGCTGGATTCTATAGACGATTCTTCAAGGACTTTTCTAAAATAGCACGACCACTAAGTGCATTGTTAGAGGCAGACAGAAAGTTTGAATTTGACAACAATTGCCTCAACGCATTTCAAATTTTAAAAGATGCGTTGATTACCGCACCCATCTTGATTGCGCCAGATTGGACACTGCCATTCGAAATCATGTGCGATGCAAGCGGGTATGCGATGGGAGCCGCATTAGCATAAAAGCAGAAAAACTATTTTGCACCCCATCGCATATGCAAGTAAAACTCTGAACCCTGCCAAAATTAGTTATACCACCACTGAAAAAGAGCTCCTGGCTGCAATTTTTGCGTTGGAAAAATTCCAGGCCTATCTACTGGGAACTAGGGTACTGATTCACACTGATCACTCGACAATTAAATATTTGATGACAAAGAAGTACATAAAGCCAAGGTTGATCAGATGGGTTCTCTTCCTTCAAGAATTTGATATCGAGATAATTGATTGAAAGGGAACAAAGAATAAAGTTGTGGATCACTTGTCCAGATTGGAAAATCCTGAGGTTGACCGCAATGAATCTGAAGTGAGTGTCGTGTTTCCGGATGAGCAGTTGTTTCACATAGAAGAACTGCCCTAGTATGCAGACATCGTTAATTATTTGGTTTGTGAACAATTTTCTGAAGATTACACCTCATCAATGGAAGAAGCTCAAGAATTAATGCAGACACTATTATTGGGATAAACCGAATCTGTATAAAAGAGGTGCTGACCAAATCATTCGATTATGCATACCAAATGCTGCTCAACAACACATATTGTCACAGTGCCACGATTCGCCATATGGAGGGCAACGTACTGCAGCCAAAGTTTTACAAAGTGGATTCTTCTGGCCTTCATTATTTAAGGATGTTGCTGACTACACAATGAAATGTGATCGGTTTCAATGCACCGACAACATTTCATGGAAGAACACAATGCCAATGAATACTATCTTGGAGCTGGAACTATTTGACGTATGGGGGAATGATTTCATGGGACCATTCCCTCCTTCAAATGGTAAGCACTATATTTTATTAGCCGTCGAGTATGTCTCCAAGTGGGTAGAGGCAATTGCATGCGCCGCAAGTGATGCGGCAGTAGTCTCCCAGATCCTAAAGAAAAATATTTTCACTCGTTTTAGTACTCCTCGTGCCATCATAAGTGATGAAGGAGCTGTTGTGCAAGTACAATATCCTCCACAAGGTGGCCACCACATACCATCCGCAAACAAATGGCCAAGTTGAAATGTCCAATCATGAAATTAAATTGATACTTGGGAAGGTAGTAAAACCTTCACGGAAGGATTGGGCAATAAAGCTTGATGATGCGTTATGGGCATACCGGACTGCATTTAAAACTCTTATAGGTATGTCCCCCTATGCGTTGGTATTCAGCAAGGCATGTCACTTGCCTTTGGAGCTGGAATATAAAGCATTTTGGGCGGTCAAGAAACTGAATTTCGATTTGAAGAAAGCAGGGGAAGCGCAGAAAATGCAACTGGTTGAGTTAGAAGAATGGAGGAACAATACATATGAAAATGCAAAAAATTATAAAGAGCGCACCAAACGCTGGCATGATCAACGCATATGCAGTAAGAACTTCCAAGTTGGGCAGAAAGTCTTGCTTTTCATTTCACGTCTACGACTCTTCTCGGGAAAGATAAAGTCACGTTGGTCCGGGCCGTTCATAATTCGACAAGTACTTCCACATGGCGCAGTGGAATTATCAAATGACGACGGAACCAACATACTCAAAGTCAATGGACAGCGAGTAAAGGCAAGTTATGGAGAAGACTGGCATCGCCAAGTCTACTCCATGGAACTAAGAAACTTTGAATGAAGAAGGAAGTAGGTGGTCCCTGTGTTATCAAATGATTGCAACTTATCAGGGATGCAAGTTTTGGAAAACCTCAAGTCTTCAACTCTTTTCTCCACTACTCGGAATTTTCACTATCTTTTCAATTCAGGATTATCCTTACTTTACTATCTTTTCACTTTTCACTATCTATTTCTAGAAAAAAAAATTGCGATAACGATTTTTATTTTGTTTAAAATAATTTGACCCTTTCTTTGTTTTTCTTACAACGATCGAGGCGCTGGATTACAGAAATGTTACGCGAAGCAGCATTTATCTTATTCTATCACCGTAACCCAACGAAGAATGATCGCCGCAAAGATGGATGCGTCAATACAATGCGGGCGACAATGCTAAATTTGGGGGTATACTCTTCCTTATCTTTACTTCAAATTTTGTGCTATCACATTGCATATTACTTTTCAAAGTCTTATCACCGCATCCTCCTTGATTACCCCAATCATATCACAAGTAGATAACTTTAGTAGTTTACCTCACGTTGTTTCTTTGCCAAGTATGATTTCAATGATGAAAATTATGCTTCTATCCCTTTCATATATACTAGAGTCAACTTAAATCTTAAGATAGTCACCTCATGAAATATTTCTAAAAGTTAGAGGTCTGATAGCTTTATTTCTTCTATGACCATCGCATGACTTATTTTAATTCCTTTTGGCAATGAGGACATTGCTATATTTTAAACTTGGGGGTGGGGTATTTGTTTCCGACCTTGCTACTACAAAAAAGAAAAAAAAAAGATATTTTGAGAATAACAACTCCACTGTCAGCGCAATGGGAAACCACATGTTGATAAAAGTTAAGTTGTGAAAGGCACTTACCCGTAGTTGGATGTCCGCATGACACACGTGGAGGCAAGCCAAAACAAAAGTAAGTCACCAGGATCAAGGCATAAATAAATGACCACAACTCCACTGCCAAATTGGTATGAGTTTAGTCTGAGAAAGAGTGCATTGCTCATAGTTGGACGTCCGCATGATACACGTGGGGGCAAGCCAAAACGAAGGGAAGGCATTCGGATCAATGCAAGGTCAGAAAAATAGCAATGAAGAAAAATTTTGTGCAAGATTAAAATCATTTGTCACCCCAGAAGAAAATTTTCTTTTAAAATAAATCATGTGATGTTCCAGAATCCAATAAAGTTCTTTTGAAAGTTAAGTTTGCAATCCCTAAGTCTTAGTAGTATTTTAGGAAGAGACATGAATAAGTCTTAAGGAAATTCTAACATATAGGATTTAAACGAAGTATCCTTGAGAAATCTAGGGAAAAAACTTCATGGTTAACTTGCTAAATGAATTTTTAGCTTATGCCTGAGGACAAGCATTGTTTAAATTTGGGGGTGTGATAACAAGCAGAAATGCACGTTATCATAGTACTAAGTTCTTAAACAATGTTGGACTGTGTTGATGAAATATGTTAAATTACGTCCATTAAGCATAAATTCTATAATATTGCGATCGCATGTGTCCAACGCATTAGGGCAGTTAATCTTTACATTTTTTTGCAGAATATACGTTAATGCAATGCAGAGATTGCGATCATAGGAATACATTGGTCAAGTGCAACTTCACCACAAGACTTTGCATTGATCGTGCTCGTAAACATTCGCCCAAGAAGAATCACCACAACTTGGTCAGCACAACATGGTGGGCGTATCCGGGTGAAAGGATAATTAAGAGTGATGGAGCAAGAGAAGAGCTAGGCTAACATGACCTAGGAAGAGCAAGAGAAGAGAGGAGACGCTGGAGATCGCCTAGAGCAGCTCGAGAGAGAACCTTGGGGCGTAAGAGCAGAGAGCGGGCCGACTCTCGCGAGAGCGAGAATATCTTTAGAGCACAAGTAGAACAGTGTAAATGCTTGGCAACAAGAAATTGCTCCAGGCTCTTTACTATACTTGCATTGTTATTCTGTACTTCATCTCATATCTATTCAACTAGTTGAATGGGTTAAGAAGAACTAGGCTAACATGACCTAGGAAGTTTATTGCTTGCGATTGTCTTGTTTTATGTTGTACAAAATACCCTTTAGAGTTACTCAAGAGAGAATCTAAGAAAGAACCTAATGTCTCGAGAGAGTTAGGTTAGAATATGAACTCGAAAGAGCAAGATTAGGCTTGCATAAACAAGAGATAGGGACTTAGAGATAAGCTCTGTTTGTCAACTTCCATCGCATGCAACCTAGGAATGGGAATGATATTATATGGTCGCATATTTGTGTGAATGTCATGTTGTCATCTCATAAATAGAGATAGAGGTTTATGTGTAAACCCTGTAGACTTATCGTATATTTATCGCATGTGTTCTAGCCTTAGAAGCCGTAGCATTCACGCCGAGAGGTGGTTTACTATTGTATACATGTCACCTGATCGCAAGCATGAACGCATTCTAGGGAGTGCTAGCTAAACCTTTCTCAACCCGTTCACCACATATTCATCGTATTTCTCGTTTACCAACTCTTTTCAAACTTTGCCGCATTCGTTATTTATTTTCACTAACTCAAACAAAAACCCAACACTTTATTTATTTAATTGGTTATCGCAAGTTTTCATAAAAATCACCAACGCAACTATTTTCACAAGTCCCTGTGTTCGACCCTGGACTTACCAGGAAACTAAGAGGAATTTACACTTGAATTCTGCTGGGGAAACTTGCGTGCACAACACCATCTATCAACGCATACCATCCATATTTTCATTCAATGAAATAACGCATCACCGAGTGATCAGTATGGATGAGTACCTTTGTCCTCAGTAGATATGCTCGAAAATTTTCCAACACATACCACCAAAAGCTCTTTCTCTGTGGTGGTATAATTTGTCTATGCATAATTCATTGTTTTACTCGCATATGTGATGTGATGCAAGATTGTTTTTCTCTTTTGTGCCAAAGATGCTCCGATCGCATACCCGCTTACATCGCACATTATTTCAAAAGGAAGTGTCCAATCAGATGCAATTAATACGGGTGCAGTAATCAGTGCATTCATTAGAACTTTGAATGCGTTGAGGAAATTGTTGTCAAAATAAAATTTTCTATCAGCCTCTAACAACGCACTCAATGGTCGTGCTTTTTTGGAAAAGTCTTTGACAAAGCGTCTGTAGAATCCAGTGTGCCCCAAGAAACTTCGTACAGCCTTAACGCTTGTTTGAGGCGGAAGTTTTTCAATTGCTTCAATTTTTGCTTTATCCACCTCCAACCCATCCCGGGAAATGGCATTTTTCCCAGTTAAGCACCAGATTCATCTGTTCGCATCTCTTCAGTATCTTCTCCAGGTTGACTAGACAGACTTCATAGGTGTTCCCATAAACAGAGAAGTCGTCCATAAAGATTTCGACAGAGTCCTCAAGATAGTTTGAAAAGATGGCCAACATGCACCTTTGGAATGTGCTTGGCGCATTGCAGAGGCCAAACGACATGCGGCAAAAAGCAAAGGTCCCATATGGGCAAGTGAATGTTGTCTTGTCTTGGTCTTCTGAAGCTATCATAATCTAGTTGTACCCAACATAACCATCCAGAAAGCAGTAAAAGTCATGTCCAGCTAGACAGTTTAGCATTCAGCTTGCGGTAGTCCATGCAAATGTGCCACCCAGTGACAGTTCTTTATGGTATTAATTCATTGTTTTCATTCGGGACTATCGTCATGCCACCCTTTTTCGACACACACTGCACGGGGCTGACCCACCTGCTATCTGCTATAGGATAGATCATACCTGCATCTAACCATTTAATGATCTCCTTTTTAACGACCTTTTGCATCGCAGGGTTGAGCCTGTACTGATGTTTGATTGTTGCTTTATGGTCCTCTTCAAAACAAATGTGGTGCATACAGTATGCTGGGCTAATTCCTCTAATGTCAGCGAGTGTCCAGCCAATTGCTCACACATTCTTCCTTAGAATGCTCATCAATGCATTCTCCTGGTCTTCATTAAGTTCAGAGGAAATAATAACTGGCAGCTTCTCATTCTGCCCCAAAATGGGTACTTTAAATGATTTGGTAGGGTCTTTAACACCAGTGTTGGTGGTTCTACTAGGGATGGTTGTGTTGTTTTTCTTTCTTCTTTTTCTGTTGGCTCTTCTTTTTGGTTTTCGATCTTCTCTTCTTCCTTGCTTGTTTTTGTTATCATCTCATTACAGGCAGCAATGGATGTGCTGGCATCCTCTTCTTCATTTTCTTCATCAAACTTTTATTCTTCAATCAAATTTTGGTCGTCATCTGAGTTATGCAGGTCCTCTTCATCCGAAAACTTCATGGCACGAATTGTATTGAACTTGAGCTTCTATCCGTTGATGCTCAAAGTGATCTTCTCTTTATGCACATCAATCTGGGCACGACCTATTGATAAAAATGGTCGCCCCAGTATGATGGACACATCCTTGTCGGCCTCGTAATCCAAAATGATTAAGTTGGCTGGTAGGATAAATTTGTCAATGGTGATCAGCACATCCTTCACCTTTCCCTCTGGATGTACCAGAGATCTATCTGTCAGTTTGAGAGTCATGGTTATGGGTACAAGCTGCCCCACATTTAGCTGCTTAAAGATCGACAGAGGCATCAAATTTATGCTGGCTTCGAGGTCACATAAGGCTTGCCCGATGTACAGTCCTTCTATGGAGCAAGGGATAGTAAAGCTCCTAGGATCACTCATCTTTGATGGAATTATTGATTTTAAACTTTGTGTTAACGCCACCATGGCAAACTTATCAGTTACCCTCTTCTTCATTACCACATCCTTCAGAAACTTTGCGTAGGCAGGTATTTCTGCAATCAATTCACTGAATGGAATATTAATATGTAATTGTTTTAACATAGATAGGAAGCATTGGTACTATACCTCTTCATTCTTTTTATTGCTTAGTCTCTGCGGGAAAGGGGGTAACTGCACTTTCACGATCCCCGTCTCAGTTGGCTTTAAGGTCGATGCAACCTCTGGTTCTATTGCTTCTTTTTCTCTTTCTTCTTCTTACGTCACCGTAATTTCAGGTTCTGCCGCAATTGGAGCTGTTTGTAATGACATAAGATGAAATGCAAGAATAGAAGTCCAAGCCATAAACTTGTTGTGAAGCGAGCGTACCTTTGTTCGCTTCTTCTCCACCAAGCACAGAAGTTTAATTTTATTGATATAAATTGATCTAAACTTTCCTATCGTCCGACGGAAAAGGTAGAAAGAAAGACAAGATGGCATTGAAAGTTTATAAGCCAAGCCAAAGGACGACGACAAGGAAGATGGCAGATAGGATCGCAAACTTGGTCACCCGATGCTATAGAGGGTCCCACTCCAGTATCCGCTTCCCGCCCGATCGATTTTGTAAGATCAGGTAATTCAAAGGGGTTAATCTGGGCTTGGCTTGGTTCACCCTCTCTGGTACATCCTAGGACATACAGGAGAGACTGGAAAGTAGGGTGTATCTCTAAAAAAGGTAACGACCCCTACAACGATTTCGGGGCCTGAACTTTTTTTTTTCTGGTATGCCGTCCAGAGAGCCTCCAGGACAAGGGGTAGTGGTCAACCATTCGATGAAGCTACTGCGAAGGCTATGAACTTAGAAATGATCCTAACCGGTGAAGAAAGAAGGTTTACCGCTAGTGCTCGGGAAGGTTAGAGCAGAAAAGATATCCTTCAAGTAGAACATCGTACAGGATCATCGCATAGATACCTGTCCCCAATGGAAGAATGAGTGATCAAAAACTCCAGCTTTTTATGGGGTGACTCACCAACCGACCCAGCAGTGATCGATGGAATTGCCTCGTGGATGTCAACCCAGGTTCGCTCCAACTAGCTCTACACTATCGCCGACCATTGGTAATGAAAAGCAATAGTATGAAGCATCTCATGTGCCAAAGTCAAACGGTTGTCCTGCTAGTATCGAAAGTGATAATAAAAGTGGGAATGCTGTCGGTGAAACCATTATGTTGCCCAGGCGAGGACTACTTCAGAAGATTTATTGTTCCACCAGGGCCTCCGCTGACACTTCCCCTGGTGGCTAGGCCCGTTTGGCTCCTCGCGTAGTATAGATCACATCCAAACATCTGATTTGAATCAGAGTTTCAATCAAAGATGGATTCCACTGAATCCTAGCTCGAGCAGTAACTGGTCAAAAAGCCTCTACGTCAGATCGCACCTTTGTCTAAAGCTTTGAATGAGACTGAATATCGAAGGTCTTGATAGGATTCTGACTTGCTGGCCCAACCCTGACATTACTCCTTCAAACTATTGGGTATGCCTTGTCATCAGAGGAGCCCGAACCAAACCAAGAACGAAAACGGCCAACCCTTTACGTCAATCCCATGAGCTCTGAAAGATTGGATTGCTTTTTAGCCACTATAGTGGAATTCACAACCTTTTTTGGAGCAGGAACCTGAATGAGCGCAACAACTGGCCTGTTGAATTGGAAGGAATAAGTTTGGAAACTTTCGAATGTTGGATTTGTCTGGCATGGAAAAGTTGACAGATAAGTCACCCTTACTGCCACCATCTTTCTGGATGATGAAGCACTGTTTGCAAACATTTCAGATAGTGTACCACTAGTACAAGAACGAAAAGAATGCATTGGATGGATGCCCAGACCAATCTCCCTTTAGGATCTTTATTAAGATATCCAGCTGAATTACTATCTAATGTTAGTAGTGTTGTGCTAAATTTTTCAAAGCCTCTTTGAGTTGCAAGTCATAAAGATTGAGAAATAGAACCATCTGATTTGATTCGGACATCCAGAAGGTCTACAAAGGGTTCTTGAAAGATAAAATGCGATCTAATCCTATGTCATACAACACATGGATGAATGATGATTTATGCGATACTACTTCTAGATATGCGTTATTAATAGATGTTCTTGTAGTATGCTGTGCGTTGTGACAAGTTTCCTTACATTGGAACCAAGTATAATTCCACTGCAAGTTTTTCGGTGTGATCCGAGGTCGAGCATAGGGACTGTTTGAGTTTATTGTGCTACATTTGTGATACATGTGACCAGGGGTTTTTCATATATAAAAGATTTTTACGTACAAGTAATTAAACATGCGATAAAGTAAAGTAAAGCAATAAAATGCGATAATAAAATAAATTGCGAGAAAGTAAGCCTAAGCTAAGATAATACAAGATACAGGTTTCATGATACAAGATACCAAGGTCAAGGCTGGCTGTAAAGATTATAAAAAGATCGTGTAATGTTGTAGCAAGTCTTATGTGTGAAGCAGAAAGGAAAAGATAACGAATACGAACATCGCAAGTTCTTAATTGCATTAAAGCTATAAGTAAGGTTCCGCTTTTCCCTTAGCATACACCTCTCAGTGATCGCCGCGTTCTCACATGTCTGTGGTGAAACAGGGATGAACGTAATGAACGTAAAGTTGCTTCCATCTCTGTAAGTACTACTCACTTTAGTTAACGCACTCTTCTAACCTTCTCTCGATAGATCAGAATGGCATCTTCACTTCTGCTCTCACAGATGAAGATGTTGTCTAGCATGTCTTAGCTAAACGCATTTATCTCTTTAGCGTAGATTAAGTTACTCGTTTAATCCATATTAACTACCAAGGGATTAAAAAAACTTCATGAACAAAACGATTAATGGAGGAACGAAAATAGACAGAGAAGTGGAAATGGAAATGATCAAGACATTTAATAAAACTATTTAGCGTCTGATGCATGATTTGTGAATGAAGAGATTAAGAAGATGAATACAGTCAATGAATAGAGTTAGAAACAAATACAGATAAGCGCCAACGTCTTGGTGCCGATCTAGATGGAGATTTTCTTGCCGATGTGGATGGATCGAATGGAAGGATGAGCTTCCCAATCAGGCTTGCTCAACCAATAGCAGGAATCTAAGCATAGAGCTTTACGGCGGGGATTTGGTAGAATCGCACTGAGACTCACCTTTCGGCCTTGTCTCTTCTCTTCCCGGATTTCTTCCGATCAGCACTCAGCTCAGCCTCTCGCTCAGTAATCTAGCATCAATTAGCCCTCGTATCCAGTATATCTTCTCTGAATTCTATGGGGGTATTTATAGGTGAAAAGCTCTGACTCTTGCCTTGTGGACCCCATTTCTTGTTATGGAAATCCCAAAGATGGAGGAATAAATATTCCTTCTGTTATGCAATCAGATCGTCAAATATGCATAACGGTTAGTTGTACACGTGTCACAATCCTCTGCATTTGCGTTGCTTAGCTACATCTTTCGATCATGTGTCTGCATGCGGTTGGAGTTCAGCTCTGGATCGACTGTCGCATTGCACCATCATTGCGTTAATCGTCTCTTCATTATTGATTGACGTGCGCAATGTGACGGAGATGCGTTGTTCAGTTTCTCGTTGAGCCTTGATCGCAAGCGGTGACTTGGTTTCTTGCAAAACGGAGTAGAAATATCTTTTTCTACCATCTTGATGGTGTTAATGGGTGTAATTGCGATAATTTATAATTATTTTTCATACAAAACGGTGCATATTTACTCTCTTTTGGCCGCAATATCTAGATAAGGCAGCATAAATAACTTGTATTTCTATAAGTTATCAGTTGTCCGACTAAGCTCCTTCTTTTCTCCCTCCACAGTCTTCCCACTTTGCAATGTCATAACCTGACATTGCTCTTTACCTGATCCCCTTGGGTTGCATGGGAGTTCTGTTGAACTCGGCAGAGCTCGTTGTTGTCTACTCTTTAGCTCACTCACAATCTGGCCCATCTATAACTCTAGGTTACAGATGGACGTAGCCTAACTTTGGAGCACGGTTTCATTTTTCTCTATGTACTGCTTCAACAGCCTCTCCAAGGAGGATGATTGTGATAGTTGTGAGCTACTTGTTTGATTGCTTGTCTGACTGTTGTTGTGTGGGATGAATCCAGATGGCCCTTCTTTCTGCACCATGGATTGGAAGTTCTGTTGCTGATTCTTCCAAGCAAAATTGGGATGGTTTCTCCACCTGGGGTTGTAGGTATTCGAAAAGGGATTATTTTTCACAAAGTAAACGAACTATGGATTTTGCAGGCATTCCTTCATCGCATGCCCATCACCGCAAGCCGCACACCTTGTGGTGTTTTGACTAATTGCATTGATTTGCCCATGTTGCGGTGTTGGGCTGCTGATCACAATTTCATGAATTAAGTTCATCATTGCGGTCATCTGATTTTGTAGTGAGCAATAGCACCATTACATGCGTCATTGTCTTTGATTCTCAATCTCTGGTCACTCTCTCTCCAATCTTCGTGGTTCTTAGAGATGCGATCCAAGATATTCTTTGCCTCATCATATGTCTTATCAAGAAGACCACCAGCGGCTGTCGCATTGGCAGCGGTCTCCGAAGTGGGATTCAAACCGTGATAAAAGATTTCCATCTGGAGGCAGACTGACAAACCATTGTGTGGTCAATCCCTGACCAACCTCTTAAACCTCGCCCAGGCATTGCCGAGCGATTTGTCCATTGTTGAAACGCTAAAAGATATGTTATGCACAAGATGATGCGATACTACTTCTAGATACACGTTAATTATGAATGTTCTCGTAGTATGCCATGCGTTGTCATAAGTTTCCTTACGTTAGAATCAAGTGTAATTCCACCGCAAGTTTCTCGTGTGATCTGAGGTCGAACATAAGGACAGTTTGAGGTTATTGTGGTATGTTCGTGATATATGCGACTGGGTTTTTCAATCTTTAAAAGGTGTTTTGTACAAGTATATAAAATTGCGGTAGAGTAAAGGAAAGCAGTAAAGAAGCGATAATAAAATAAAGAACGGTAGACCTAATCTAGATGATACAAGATACAGGCTTCATGATACAAGATCCTGGGGTCAAGGCTGGCTGTTAAGGTTATGCAAAGAACATGGAATGCAGCGACAAGTCTTATGTATAAAATAGAAAGAGAAAGATAAATAATATAAACAACGCAAGTTTCTTAATTGCATTAAAGCTATAAATACGGTTCCGCTTTTCTCTTGGCGTACACCTTTCGGTGATCGGTTGCGCTCCCACATGTCTGTGGTGAAACAGAGACGAACGTAATGAACGCAAGGTTGCTTCCATGTTTGGAAGTACTACTCGCTTTAGTTAATGCATTCTTCTAACCTTCTCTCGATAGATCAGAATGACATATTCACTTCTGCTCTCACAGGTGAAGATACCGTCTAGCATGCCTTAGCTAAATGCATTTATCTCTTTAATATAGATTAAGTTACTTGTTTAATTCATATTAGCTACCAGGGAAGTAAGAAGACATCATGGAGAAAGTGATTAATGGAGGAACAGAAATAGATAGAAAGTGGAATATGAAAGCAATCGAAACATTTAATATATCTATTAATAATTTGATACATGGTGTGTGAATGAAGAGATAAAGAAAGTGAAATACAATGATGAAAAGCGTTTGATACTTGGAACCGATTCGGATGGAGATCTGTTTGCCGGATTGGATGGATGAGCTTCCCTCTCAAGCTTGCTCAACCAGAAGCAGGGATCTATGCCCAGAGCTTTAAGTCAGGTATTTGGCAGTATAGAACTGAGACTCACCTCTTGGCCTGGACTCTTCTTCTTCCCAGATTTCTTCAGTTAAGCACTCAACTCAGCCTTTTCTCTCAACACTAGAGTAGCAATTAGCCTCGTATCTAGTAGAATATTTTTTTTGAAATCAATGGGGGTATTTATAGGTGAAGATCTTTGACTCCAGCCTTATGGTCCCCACTTGTTGTTATGGTAATTCTGAAGATGGAGG
Source organism: Benincasa hispida (assembly GCF_027475165.1). NCBI lineage: Eukaryota > Viridiplantae > Streptophyta > Magnoliopsida > Cucurbitales > Cucurbitaceae > Benincasa > Benincasa hispida. The sequence continues at coordinate 14,973,697 of NC_143486.1, forward strand.
AATAATTATTTCTTCTGTTATGCAATCAGACAGTCAATTCTGCACAATAGTTAGTTGTACACGTGTTGCAGTCCTCCACTTTTACATTGCTCAGCTGCATCTTTTGATCGTGTGTTCGCATGCAGTGTTGTTTTTATTACCGCATGCGATTGAAATATAGCTCTGGATTTATTGTCGCATTGCGGCATCATTTCAGTAATCGTCTCTTCATTGTTGATTGACGGGCGCAATGTGACAGAGATGCGTTGATCAGTTCATCTTGAGCCTTGATCGCAAGCAATTACTTGGTTTTCTACAAAACAGAGTAAAATTCTCCTTGTCTTCCATCTTTATGGTGTTAGTGGGTGTAATTGCGATCATTTATAATTATTGTAATTCCAAGCTAATTTTGATACAATCGGCATATATTCACTATCTTTTGGCCACAATATCTAGATAAGGTGGCATAAACAACTTATATTTCTACAAGTTATCACACCCCTAAATTTAGATATATGCTTGTCCTCAAGCATATCTTCTACTAAGGAAATTATGCTCAATTCCTATCTTATATTTTTGTGACGATTGGTTGCTCTGAATGTTACACTTAGGCACATTACGTGACATCGCAATTTCCTTCTATCCTTGCTAATTCTTAACAAAGCCCTACTTTATTCTTCTATGTAACAAAATTTTGCTCAAAGATGCTTTTCTAGTTTTTAAAATAGAATGTTTATCTCTTCTTTGTCTAAACAACTAGTATCTATATGCGGTGAGCAAAACTTTGCGTCATTTATTTATTTAGAGACTGTTGATCATGATTACACTCTTCGTTTTGGCTTGTCACCACGGGTGTCTTGCGAACATCCAACTATGTTTGTGTGCCAATTTCATCTTTAACTCATGATATTCAGAGGAGTTGTCTCTTGCACTCTTTTATTTTTCTTTTTGTTTATTTTCATACTACGTTGTTCTTTGAAACCAACCTTCGTTTTGGCTTGCTCCTATGGTGTCATACGAGCATCCAACTATGAGCAGGCTCCTTTCACAACTAAACTCTTATCAGGTTGGGATGTTTTCCCTTGCGCTGACATTGGAGTTTTGAATATTTTTTTTTTCAACAGAAAATGAACTCATTTTCTTAAATACTACATATTTTTTATCTCATCTACTCAGACCTTCCCCACCCCCAAATTTAAAGATGAGCAAGGTCCTCATTGCGTTGTTTGGGTAGACTAGACAAACACTTAGAAGAAAATTTCAAAAAGAAGGTTTGAGCAGAACTTTTTAAGAAAGAAGATAAAGTACTACTAAACTAAGAATTAATTAAGTGTTAGTCAGAATTTACTAAGTATGGGAAATGTTTCTAAGTATAAACATATAATAAATCATAGCAACGCAATGAAGATCATAAAAATAAAAGATTAAGAACATCACAAAAATTAACAAAGGAAGATAAAGAGAAAGGCACAGGCAAAAAGGAATGAATATGTACTCAATTGTATTGACTATTAACAAAGTATACAAATGATTATAAATGAACGCTATACAAAAAATTTCGCCTGTACAAGAGTCAAAGAATTTGATTAACTAAAAAAATTAATGAATTAAATACAAAATATAAAATGACCGCATAAACAAAATTGAAGAAAAAGTAAATATTAAGGTTGAGGAGCAGGAGGATCTGGTGGAGGATGTTGAGGTGGTGCAAATGGGCCATCTTCAAATAATAAGTGCTGTCTAAGATGCGGGGGCACCCTCAGACCATGCAGATATGCGGTGAGAAAATTGAAATATTCTTGGTTATGCTCCGCAATTTGTCTTTGGTGGAGAAAGATTCTATGCACACTGCACTGCATATTGACGAGCACCTCCCTTGATGTTGCAGCATTGCTCTGAATATCATCAATGCGCTCCATTACTACCTCAAATCGCTTGTTGAAGAAGTGTTGCTATTGAGAGAAAAACACTTGTTGTTGAGAGAAAAGGGTTCTCATTTCTACTAACTCAGTAGCCATGGAGGTGAAGGATGGTTGTGCCTGCGATGTCTCGCCAGCGTCGTTTTGGGGTTGGGCAGAGGTTCCTTCACCCAAATCGTGTGGGTCATCAACATACGGCGGTGGAATGGTGGGATGCGGTGATAAAGCTAATGGTGAAGTGGGGGCTGCTGGGTAAACAATTGGAGAGTTGGGGACAAGAAAGAGGTTGGTAAAATGTTCGTGTAGAGGGGAAGAGGGTTGCTCTGGCGGGCTTGGAGGGCTTGGAGGCCGAATAACTAAGGGAAGAGGGTCCATAGGTACTTGATCTTGCGTTGGTGACTCCTGGACCATCTCTTTTCCCTTGTCTTCTCTTTGTTGTCTTTTGGGCCTTGGTTTTTGTGGCGCATTCAAATAGATCGTAGGTCTCTTTGCTGGCAGTTCGGGGCAATGCGGGGAGTCTTTGAGGAGCATCCTCAAGATTTTTATGTTGATGAGGCCGTGGACTTCTGACATGGGCTCCTCATCAATGCTTACACCCATAAACAGGTATAAATATGAAACAATCCACGGGAAGTACTGCCCCTGGATATGCCCCACCAATGCTCTGATCTGCCTTGTGATTAGCTGCCCTACATCAATAGGAATGCCACGAGTGATGCAATATGCGGCCATGACTTGATCCCGTGATATAGTTCTGTCATTCGTTGTTGGGATCAGCTACTTCTTGACCAAACAGACCCAGAGCCTTCCCTTCGGTAGCAAGGACTTAGACTCCAGGGTGCGGATGCCTTTGAGCTAGATCGACCACTTCATGCCCGGTTGTGTTAAAACCTTCAACACGTCCTCCATCCGTTCTTTTATGGGATCATCAATAATCTTGTTCCCTGGTGCATCAGGGTTGTCATTCATAAGATAAATTTCGTCGATGTCCTTTGCGCTGAAGGATACTGTTTCTTCTTTAAAGATCACTGCGTCCCTGTTTCCTTGTAGCCGCCCATGGTAAAAGCTTCGCACTACCTGAGGCATAATGATGGATGGGCACTGGCAGAATGTGTCCCACCCATGTTCCACAATTACGCTCATGATGAGGTCAGGTAGTGGATTCGGCGCAGGAAAGAAGCCCATCTCGATCAACATGTCATCATTCTCCTTTTTTTTTATGAACGCTTCCTGGCCGGTGCAGGTTCGCTGCTTTCTACGATCGCCTTGCCTTTTGCCAACACAAGGTGGGCTACTTGTCTTTCTTTCTTTTCCCGCTCCTTGTGTTATTCTTCTTTCTCGTGCTCTACAAGTTCTTTGCCCCTCTTCTTGTCTAAGCACCACCTATTAGCTTCGTGCTTTTTTCTCCTTCTCTTCCAACAATAATCTGTCTTCTTCTTGTTTCTTCCTCCTCTCTTCTTCTTCATCTTCTCTTTCTTCTCTCGCAAATTCTTCTTCAAATTGCTTAGAGGCCCATGTTGTCACTTTGAACGCATATAAAAATATATTGACTGATAGAAATGTTATGCGATGCATGCAATGTGATACTACTACTGATTATGCGATGTTTATTGAGATTCAGTAGTATACCCTGCTATGTCACAAGTTTCCTTACGATAAAACCAAGTGTAATTCCATCGCAAGTTTCTCGGTGCGATCTGAGGTCGAACATGGAGAAATACGGTACTGGTTTAATGCGGTGTTTTCATGATGTTATGTGACCGTTTTTTCAAATCTTTGAATTGTGTTGTGTACAAAAGTAATTACATAAAATAAAAGTAAAGTAAATATGGTAAAAACACAGTAAACCTAAACTAGATGTATTCAATACAGGTTACATGTACAAGATGCTATGATTAAGGCTAGCTGTGAAGGCTGTGCAAGGACATGGTTTGCAGCGACAAGTCTTATGGGGAGAAGAGAAGAGAAAGATAAGTGTACAAATTATCGCAAGCATTTAATGAAAGTCAAGGTACAAATACTGTTATATTTTTCTCATGGCGTACACTTCTCAATGATCGGCCCCGTCTCCCGCATGTCTGCGTGGATACTAGAGTCCGACATAATGAATGCAAGGTTGCTTCCATGTCTGGAAGTACTACTCCATTTAGTTAACGCACTCTCTTGACCTTCTCTCGATAGATTGGGATGGCATCTTCACTTCTACTCTCATAGGTGAAGATGTCATCCAGCATGCCTTAGCTAAACGTATTACATAACTTACATTTACATTAAGTCTTTAGATATTTATAGTACTTATCGAAAGATTAGAAAAACATAGTGAAGAAAGTGAATAACGGATGCACGGTGAAAGACAGAAGATGAATAATGAATTATATCGAAACTACTAATATTTCTATTGAGAGTTTGATACATGATAAATGAATAGAAAGATAGAAGGAACATGAAATACGTAGAAGGGTAGAAAAAGGACAATCAGGCGCCAATGTCTTAGTCACCGATTGATGAAGATCTGCTTGCCATTTGTGGATGGATAGATGGTGGGATGAGATTCCTTCTCAGGCTTGCTCCTCCGGTAGTAGGGTCCTTGAACAGAGCTTCGCTCGGGGATATTTACAGGGTGAACAGAGATTACACCTTTTGGCCTTATCTCTTCTTCTTCCTGGATTTTACTTTGCAGCACTCAGCTAAGCTTTTTTCTCTCTTTAATCTCACAACACTTTGCCCAAATCGAATAGCATAACTTTTCATTGAATCCTCTGGAGTATTTATAGGCAGAAAAGCTTTGACTCCGGTCAAGTGGTCCCCACTGTTGGTTATGGAAATTCCGAAGATGGAGGGATTTTTTCCTTCTGTTATGCAATCAGACCGTCAATTATGCACAATCGTTAGCTGTACACAGGTCTGAATCTCCCACTCTTGCGTTGCTCATTTGCATCACTCGATTGCAAGGTCGCATGCGGCATTTGTTTTTATAACCGCATGTGGTTGTCATAGAAATCAAGATCGCCATTTCTTCAATGAATGTTTGTGCAATGACGTTCGATGGTCACAATGGTGATAGAGATGCGTTGATGAGGTTCTCTCGAGCCTTGGGCGCAAGTGGTGACTTTGGTCTTCCTACAAAACAGAGTAAATTTTCGTCATATTCTCCATCTTTTGACGTTAGTGGATTTTATTGCAAGCATTTGAAATTATTATCAAACTAAGTTAATTTACATACAATTAGCGCATACTTCCTCACTTTTGGCTGCAATATCTAGATAAGGTGGCATAAATAACTTGTATTTCTACAAGTTATTAGCCAGCAACAGACGTTGTTCCTCCTCGCGCTTCCATATCCCTTCAAGTTTGGCAAGCTCATTGTTGCTTTGCATTTCTTCGTACTCCAGTCTTCTTATTTTATTCCCCTCTGTGATGATGAGCTTGCCCCTCTCCATCTTTTCTTGCTTCTCCTCCCCTTCTTTTCTTTTTCTCTCTCTCTCTTCCAATGCAAAAAATAATCTTTGAGGGTTGATATTGGACCCTTGCGGCGCATTCTCCCTGCGACGACGCAATAAGGGAGTTCCTTTTGCTTGTTCTTGTTCATCGGTCACAACCATTTGCGTTGTTTCGAGTTGCACTGGTTCCATCAATTGTGTCGTTGCCCCCTATCATCCCTTACGGAGGTTGATTCCCCATCCTTCTCAGGGCTCGTAGCCCTCTGTTTTTCTTCTTCTTCTTTTCTTAAGTGCCTCTCTTCACGTCGGCACATTCTTCTGTCTTCTTTCTCCTTCATCTTTCTTTCCTTCTTGGCCTCTTCATCTTCATCATCGTCCTTTTTCTCTTTGTTCTTTCTTGCCTTGCGAGTATGTGAAGATTCATCCTCTCCAGCTTTCTTTCCCTTGTTGTTTTTCTTCTTCTTTTTCTCTTTAGCCATTTCTGGTTGCGCCTCCCCTGCAACCTCCTCTAACACAACGTCAGGGGTCTCCAATGCAACCTCACCCTCCTTGGCGTCCTCCATTGCAATATCTTCTTCTTCTCTTCTTGGAGGTCCATCATAGGCTTCTGCGCTAGCAGTCACCTTAGAAATCTCTAGGGCTAGAACGCCTCTTCCCATTTCTTCATCAATCGCCACTGCCTCCACCACCACTACTCCTTCTGCCACCACCACCGTCTCCTCCTTCGTAGGCAGTGGTAGATTTACAACCCCTGCCTCGGGCAGTCCACGTCCTAGCTCCAAGGTACTCAAAATGTTGCGAAACACCTCTGTATCATCGCATCTCATCCTTTCACTTTCAGTTGAGATGGCTGGTGTTGGAACAGGAATGCTCTCAGCGCTTCCTCCCCTTTTGAACAAAGGAGGCCTAACGGCCAGAGAGTTTCTCCGAGCTCTCCCAGCGAGGCTGGGGATAGTGTAGGCTTAGGTGGCGAGTCTGCGATTGGCAACCAGAAAAGCTGCCTCTCGCATGGCTACTTGGTCAGGGGTGGATGGTGAAGCAGATTGGTTGGGAGTTTGGTCAGCCATGGATACAAGCTTGGGAGGACTGGTAAGTCGCTTGAGTTGCTGGGGAAGAAGGAAGTCTGAATGCAAGGCGCTAGGGTTTCTAATTGCCAAATTGAGGTAAAGCTTTACCAACGAGGGAGGGGGCTCTATTTATAGGTTAGGTCGTAGTAGGCCCAACGTGATTTTTGCGGTGACAGGCCTCGAGCAGCTCAAAAGGCACGTCGTTCAACCTCCCTCATTTATGGAATTTCAGAGAAATCTGTCCTTCCATCTGCCGAATCATAATTTCTTTGGAATACGAAACGATTGGACTTCCCCCGAAATTGCAAAAATAATTTTCTTTAATATTTTATTTGAATGGACGCAAGATAAAGATTAACGCATTGTGCTCACCAACGCAAATGCATTTTCGCAGAGGACGGGCAACAACGCATATATCCCCGCAACATACCCCTTAACCAAACGCATTTCTGGAGGATACCTTAACATAGTGCATTTAGCTAAGGATGGGCAAAGGACATATACGAGCGCAACACACCCCTCAACTCAATACAATTGAGTTAGGTGAATGCAAAGCATCTCTTATTAGTTTGAGATGCGTCCATTATGGTCTTGCATACTTGTTAATTGTTTTATTTTTTTTATATTTTTTTTATTATTTTTTTTATCACCGCAAGTTGTTATGACTTGCGGCAATAAATTTTCTCTTTATTACTCAATCATTCACCATTTAAAGCTCGACGCTTAATTACAGAAAAGCTCAAAGAATTAAAGACGAGACAGAATTAAATGCAGAGAAAATAAATAAGGAAATAAATTCATAAAGTCAAGAATGAAGTAAATGAGGAATCAAAGACAAAATTCAGAATTCAAATAGACAGAAATTTAAGAAAGCATTAAACATAGTATTGAGATATGGACCGAAAATTGCGTTTTCATTAATAGGCACAATCCACATCTCCGCAGGCGGTCAGACTTGCCTGCCCAATGTCCTAGGGACATTGCTTCTTTCCTGTAGATCCTGGGGCTTCTGAATTGCTGGGCAACGTTCCCGGTTCTCGACTTCTTAGCTCAGAGGCCAGCTGGCCGACTTGAATCTCAAGATTTCTTATTGAAAACGCCTGCGCTTGCATCACTGCATCATTTTTATCCATATATTGCTTCAGTAGTGTCTCCAACGAGCTTCCTGAGGTGTTAGATGATGATAGTTGCTGGTTGTGCGGTCATGGTTGCCCTTGAGTATGGTGAAAAGGAGGATTCCCTCTACTGCCCCCTTGATGGTTAACTGGCTCTCCTTGGTTGGGATTGCCTCCCAAATCGAAGTTAGGATGGCTCCTCCAGCCCGGATTATAGGTGTTACTGAAGGGGTTGTTTGGGATAGCGCATACTTGCTGAAGAGTCAATGGGCACATGTCAGCTCCGTGAGCCCCTCCATAATTGACGCAACTGATTGCAGCCACTTGAGCCGGTGCAGTAGGTTGCGCTGATTATTGAGCAATGGCTCCATGGTTAATTGCCATTGACTAGAGGATCAAGGTCACCGCGGCCATTTGAGCGGCCAATGTGGTCATTGTCTCCGCAGGGACAATGGCTATTTCATTTTTCCTTGTCTCGGTGCCTCGGCCTCCATATCCATTGTCGATCCAGTCATCCATATTTTGCGAGATGCGGTCGAGGATGACTTTAGCCTCTGTGTATGTTTTATCTATAAAACCTCCTGCTGTGGAGGCATTAGCAATAGCCTACATTGATCTGTTCAGGCCATTATAAAAAATTTCCATCAAGATGGAATCGGGGATCCCGATATGTGGGCAGTTTTTCACCAGCCTCCTAGATCACACCCAGGCGATGGTTAGGGTCTCATTCTCCATCTGTTCGAAGTTCAGCACGTCCTTTTGTCGCCTTGCATTGACAGCAAGTGGGAAGAACTTCTTCATGAACCACTCCACCAATTGTTCCCATGAAGTGATCTCATTTGGCTCCAGTGAGTGTGCCCACCTCTTAGCCTCATCCCTCAAGGTTTAAGGGAATAGATACAGTCTTATACTCTCCGGGGTTATGCCAGGTAAGGAAAAGTTGTCGTATATTTAGACAAAGCTGGTCAGATGGGCGTGTGGGTCTTCACCTTGCAGATCCCCAAATTACCCGACATTTTCAATCATTTGCAGCATGACTGGCTTAATCTCGAACCGTGCATTCTCTTTCGCAGTAAGCCTCGAGATTACAGGCAAAAAGTCATATAAATTGAGTGCCACATAATTCCTCATCGGGATGTTGCGATCAGCAGTCAGGAAGACAGGATCCTGTGCTGGTCGAATAGCCCCTTGGTTCACAACCGGTACCGCATTATCATTGTTGTCCACCATGCATGATGCCTTCTTTTGCCTAATTCGGTTCTAACGTGCCCTTGCATGAAAAGTATGCTCGATCTCAGGGTCAGCTTCAAATTCTGGTTCAGCACCAGGACTCATAAACTGTCAAGCTGCTCTCCGCATTGAATAGCCAGTACAATGAGATCTGTCCTAAAAAATACCAAAAACACACTCAAACAATAAACCGTTAACCAATCCCCGGTAACGACACTATAAACTTATTGAAATGTTAAAAGATACTATTTCTAGATATGCGTTAATTATGAATGTTCTCGTAGTATGTCATGCATTGTCATAAGTTTCCTTACGTTGGAACCAAGTGTAATTCCACCGCATGACAGTGTGATCCGAGGTCGAACACATGGACTGTTTGAGGTTATTGTGGTATGTTCGTGATATATGCGACTAGGTTTTTCAATCTTTAAAAGGTGTTTTGTACAAGTATATAAAATTGCGGTAGAGTAAAGGAAAGCAGTAAAGATGCGGTAATAAAATAAAGAACAATAAACCTAAGCTATATGATACAAGATACAGTCTTCATGATACAAGATTTTGGGGTCAAGGCTGGCTGTGAAGATTATGCAAAGAACGTGGAATGCGGCGGCAATTCTTATGTCAAAACAGAAAGAGAAAGATAAATAATATAAACAGCGCAAGTTTCTTAATTGCGTTAAAGCTATAAATACGGTTCCGCTTTTCTCTTGGCATACACTTTTCGATGATCGGCCGCGCTCCCACATGTCTATGGTGAAACAAAGACGAAAGTAATGAATGCAAGGTTGCTTCCATGTTTGGAAGTACTACTCGCTTTAATTAACGCATTCTTCTAATCTTCTCTCGATAGATCAAAATGACATCTTCACCTCTGCTCTCACAGGTGAAGATGTCGTCTAGCATGCCTTAGCTAAACTCATTTATCTCTTTAATACAGATTAAGTTACTTGTTTAATTCATATTAGCTATCAGGGGACTAAGAAGACATCATGGAGAAAGTGATTAATGGAGGAATGGAAATAGGCAGAAAGTGGAATATGAAAGCAATCGAAACATTTAATATATCTATTAAGTGTTTGATACATGGTGTGTGAATGAAGAGATAAAGAAAGTGAAATAAAATGATGAAAAAATATAGAACAGATACAAACAAGCGCCAATGTCTTGGCACCAATTTGGATGGAGATCTGCTTGCCGGATTGGATGGATCAGATGGATGGATGAGCTTCCCTCTCAGGCTTGCTCAACCGAAAGTAGGGATCTATGCACAGAGCTTCAAGTCAGGTATTTGGCAGTATAGAACTGAGACTCACCTCTCAGCCTGGTCTCTTCTTCATCTCGAATTTCTTCAGTTAAGCACTCAGCTCAGCCTTTTCTCTCAACACTTTAGCAGCAATTAGCCTCGTATCCAGTAGCATATTTTCTTTGAAATCAACGGGGGTATTTATAGGTGAAGATCTTTGACTCCGACCTTGTGGTCCCCATTTGTTATGATGGTAATTCTGAAGATGGAGGAATAATTATTCCTTCTGTTATGCAATCAGACCGTCAATTCTGCACAACCATTAGTTATACACGTGTCACAATCCTCCGCTTTTGCGTTGCTCAGTTGCATCTCTTGATCTTGTGTTCGCATGCGGTGTTATTTTTTATTACCGCATGCGGTTTAAATACAACTCTGGATTGACTGTCGCATTGCCCCATCATTGCAGTAATCATCTCGTCATTGTTGATTGATAGGTGCAATGTGACAGAGATGCGTTGATCAGTTCGTCTTGAGCCTTGATCACAAGCGGTGACTTGGTTTTCTGCAAAAAAGAGTAAAATTCTCCTTGTCTTCCATATTTATAGTTTTAGTGGGTGTAATTGCGATCATTTATAATTATTTTAATTCTAAGCTAATTTTCATACAATCGGCGCATATTAACTATCTTTTGGCCGCAATATCTAGATAAGGTGGCATAAATAACTTGTATTTCTACAAGTTAGCTTCCATGTCTTGTTCAAAATTTGTTATGAGTTTCCTTCATCTTGAATTCTCAGTAGGTTGAAAATATTTCTTCATACACTTCTCCACGACCTGTTCCCAAGAAGTGATCTCTCCCGGCTCAAGAGAATACGCTCATTTCCTTGTTTGATCACGAAGAGAAAATGGGAACAAAGTTAGTCGAACTTCTTCGACAGAGATGTTCGGGAACACAAAGTATTGTAGATTTCAATAAAGCTTCGGAGGTGGGCGTGTGGGTCCTCGCAACCCCGTCCTCCGAATTGTCCTACAGTCTGGATCATCTGCAGCATCACCGGTTTCATTTCGAATCTGCTTCCATCGAGGGTAGGCCTCATGATTCCTGGAGAGATATCATAGAGGTTTGGTAATGCATAGTCCTTAATGAGTCTATTGTGATCGTTTGCCAGCAGGATTGGATTCGCCATGACATTGTTTTCGTTTGGTGCTCCGTTTCCAGGATGCTTCGCCATCTCTTCTTTATCTGACTGTGGTTGTTGTTGGCGGTCTCTCAATCTCTGTCTAAATGTCCTCTCAATCTCTGTCTAAATGTCCTCTCAATCTCTGGGTTGTAACTTGCCAGAGATTGAGAGTCTACAAAGAAATCAGAAAAATTACCGTTAGCACACTATTTTGCCTGTCCCCGGCAACGGTGCCAAAAACGTGATGCTTGATATTATGAAGTAAATTTATGGATGATATGCGATGGTGAAGTTGCGTTGAGCACTCAAGTTTCCTCAGCAGAATCCAAGTGTAAACTCCACGAAGTTTCCTGGTAAGTCCAGAATCGAACTTAGGGACTTGTGAAAACAGGTTGCGGTGGTAATTTTTAGAAAACTTTGCGGTAACTGGTAACTCAATTGTTGGTTTGTTGTTGATTGCATTAATGAAAAATAAAAAAATACGGCGGATTTGAGAAAAGTCCGTTGTGTGATAGATGCATTGAGTATGTGGATGAATGGGTTGAGAAGGTCTTTAGCTAGCGTTATTGTTGTCACTTTGAACGCATATATAAATTTATTGACTGATAGAAGTGTTATGCGATGCATGCAATGTGATACTACTACTGATTGCGTGATGTTTATTGAGATTCGATAGTATACCCTGCTGTGTCACAAGTTTCCTTACGATGAAACCAAGTGTAATTCGATCGCAATTTTCTCGGTGCGATTCGAGGTCGAACATGGGAAAATACGGTACCGATTTAATGCGGTGTTTTCATGATGTTATGCGATCAATTTTTCAAATCTTTGAATTGTGTTGTGTACAAAAGTAATTACATAAAATAAAAGTAAAGTAAATGCGGTAAAAATACAGCAAACCTAAACTAGATGTATTCGATACAGGTTACATGTACAAGATGCTAAGATTAAGGCTAGCTGTGAAGGATGTGCAAGGACATGGTTTACGGCGACAAGACTTATAGGGAGAAAAGAAAAGAAAGATAAGTGTACAAATTATCCCATGCTCTTAATAAAAGTAAAGGTACAAATACTGTTCCGTTTTTCTCATGGCGTACACCTTTTAGTGATTGGCCGCGTCTCCCGCATGTATACGTGGATACTAGAGTCCGACATAATGAATGCAAGGTTGCTTCCATGTTTGGAAGTACTACCCGCTTTAGTTAATGCACTCTTCTGACCTTCTCTTGATAGATCAGGATGGCATCTTCACTTCTGCTCTCACAGGTGAAGATGTCGTCCAGCATGGTTTAGCTAAACGTATTACATGACTTTAATTTACACTAGGTCTTTAGATATTTATAATACTTATCGAAAACATAGTGAAGAAAGTGAATAACAGGTGCACGGTGAAAGATAGAAGATGAATAGTGAATTATATCGAAACTATTAATATTTCTATTGAGGGTTTGATACATGACGAATGAACAATAAGATAGAAGGAACATGAAATACGTAGAAGGGTAGAAAAAGGACAATCTGGCGCCAATGTATTGGTCACCGATTGATGAAGATCTGCTAGCCGGTTGTGGATGGATAGATGGTGGGATGAGCTTCGCTCTCAAGCTGGCTCCTTCAATAGCAGAGTCTTTGAACAAAGCCTCGCTCAGAGATATTGATAGGGTGAACGGAGATTACACCTTTCAGCCTTATCTCTTCTTCTTCCCAGATTTTACTTTGTAGCATTTAGCTAAGCTCTTTTCTCTCTTGAATCTAGTAGCACTTCGCCCAGATCGAATAGCATAAATTTTCATTGAATCTTGTGGGGTATTTATAAGCAGAATAGCTTTGACTCCAGCCAAGTGGTCTCAACTATTGGTTATGGAAATTCTGAAGATGGAGGGATTTTATTCCTTCTGTTATGCAATCAGACCGTCAATTGTGCACAACTGTTAGCTATACACACGTCTGAATCTCCCACTCTTGTGTTGCTCATTTGCATCACTCGATCGTAAGTTCACATGCGGCGTTTGTTTTTATAACCGCATGCGGTTGTCATTAGGATAGACTATCGCATTGCCCCGTTTCTTGAATGAATGTCTGTGCAATGACGTTCGATGGCCGCAATGGTGATAGAGATGCGTTGATGAGGTTCTCTCAAGCCTTGGGCGCAAGTGGTGACTTTGGTCTTCCTACAAAACAGAGTAAATTTTCGCCATATTCTCCATGTTTTGGCGTTAGTGGATTTTATTGCAAACATTTGAAATTATTATCAAACTAAGTTAATTTACATACAATTAGCGCATACTTCCTCACTTTTTGCCGCAATATCTAGATAAGGTGGCATAAATAACTTGTATTTCTACAAGTTATCAGTTACTTGGGAATGCGTCAGACTACGCGATCATGCTACAACCATGCACAACAAGTCATTTTCCAATGCAAATGCGATGCTCCTAAGTCTAGGGCACATGTGTTGAATGCAAAAGTGTCCATAGAGCTTATTCCTAAGTCTATACTCTTTTCCTATGCGATGGTGCAAAATGCATAAAGGCAAGGTGACCGCATACAATCATATCCTATCTTTTGGATGCATGCGATGCATTAATAACAAATAGTGCTTATTCCTAAGCTCCTATCTCTTGATTATGCATTCTAATCGGACTCTTTCGAGCCTATATTCTGACCTGACCTTCTCAAGCCTAGATCCTGTCCTTAGACTACCCTGCTGAGTATCTCTAATGGACGAATGAAGCATACATAATACAAGATAATCGCATAGAATGAAGATTCCCAGTTGTGCTAGCTAGATGCTTCTCAACCCATTCAACAAATTTAGCTAATCATGCATAAATAAAAAAGAGTGAACAAATATAGAGAAGTAATTTCCATTTCGATAAATGAAGTTGAGTAAAAAATAACAATGGAAGATGAAGGTATAGAGAGCCTGGTAGCAACTTACTGACCAAGGCTTTTACACTTTCAATCTCTATTCGGTTCAATAGATATTTTTGCTTCCGCAGGCGTCGGCCCTCTCTCTATTCTTGAAGCTTCGACGCTCTCCCAAGCTTACCAGAACAATCCGTTGGCACAACCTTCTTCTCTTTCGTCTGCCTTAAAATAAAAGAAAATCTAAGAACAAGGCTAAACTATGAACAGACTTGTGACTTCGTAAGATGGTGAACCCCTTTTCTGAAGGATGCCTCTGGTATTTATAGAACATCCAAGGCGAACAATGGCTTGTCTCTCATGATTGCGCAGATGGGACGACTTTAATTCCCTGATTGATGGGCCAAATATTTGTCACCGAAAAGCTGAATTTACTTGTTCGTTAGTGGCTGTCAACTTAATTCAGATTCGACTGTCATCAGCTTTCTGTCCCATCGTGATTAATTATACCTTTCACCCAGATGCGCCCATCAAGTTGCGCCGACCAGGTTGCGACAATCCTTCTTAGGCAAATGTTTGCGAACACAATCACTTCAAAGCCTTTCGGTGATGCTACGCTTAACCAATGATTTCCTATGATCTCAATTTCCGTCTTCCGTCATCGCATATTCTGCACAAAAATACAAAAATCAACTATTCTAATGCGATGAACGCATGCGACCACAATATTATGAATCTAATGCTTTTTGGACGCAATTTAACATGTTTTTATCAACGCAAGCCAGCATTGTTTAACAACTTAGCACTATGATAACATGCATTTCTACCCGTTATCAGCTACTCATGCATAATAAACAGAGAGTGAAGAGATATAGAGAAGTGAATTCCATTTCTATAGATGAGTTTCAGTAGAAAATAACAATGGAAGATAAGATTAGAGAGCCTGTAGCAATCCCTTGCTACCCAAGGCTTTTACACTGCAACTCTATTCGGTTCAAAAGATAATCCTGCTTCTGCAGAAGCTGGCCCTCTCTCTGATCTTGATTCTTTCGGCACTTTCCCAAGCTCACCAGAACGATCTATCGGCATAATCTCCTTCTCTCACTTCCACCTTAAAATAAAAGAAAATCTAAGAACAATCTAATCTATCAAAGGCAAAATTCTCTAACCCTCTGAACTTGCGAAACTGGCTGAACTGAACCCCTTTTCTGAAGGATGCCTTTGGTATTTATAGAGCTTCAGGGTGAAAGGCGGCTTTCCTCTTATGATTGCACATATGGGATGGCTTTAATTCTCTTACTGATGAGCCAAATATTTGTCACCGAAAAGCAGAGTGTACTTGTTATCGTTAGCGGCTTGTAAACTTAATTTGGATTCGACCGTCATCAGCTTTTGGTCCCATCGTGATTAATTATGCTTTTCACCCAGATGCACCCACCATGTTGCACCAGCTCTATGTAGCATTCCTTCTTGGGTAGATGTTTGCAAACACAAATCACCACAAAGCCTTGCTGTAATGTTGTGCTCGACCATTGATTTCTTGTCATCGCGCTTTTCGCTCTGCGTTAACGCATATTCTGCATAAAAATACCAAAGTTAACTGTTCTAATACAATAAACGCATGCGGCCGCAATATTATGAACTTAGTGCTTTTTGGACGCAATCTAACATATTTTACCAATGCAAACCTTCATTGTTTAATAACTTAGCACTGTAATAATGTGCATTTCTGCTCGTTATCAGCGGCGGAGCTAACTCTCTCGAGATCTAACTCCGACGAAGGCTCCGGTCATCACTTGGGATGGATGAAGGAGATGAAGAGCTTTCAAGCTTTCTTCTAACGCTTTAGTCTGGATCACAAGAATCCACCTGAAGGTAGGAAACCTTAGATGAAAACCCTAGAACATTTGAAATTCTGCTCAGCGGCCTCTATTTATAGAGCTTGATCGTAGACAACATTAATGGACCTGCTCTACTTCTGACATTCGCGGCACGATGGTCCTTTTCTAAGTATCTACTGCTCGCGGCGTGGTAGGTGAAATGTCAACATCATCTTTTGATTTTACCGATATATGCGTTAATGTTTCAATTCCACCAACCTTGCATTCATTTCGCTACTATTGTTATCATCGTGTAGTCGCAATCTTCCGATGACCGCATTCGCATGATTACCGCAACTTCTACACGATGACCACAATCGCTTGACGATTGCAACTCCTAGAGTATAAGGCACTGTGGGCGGTAAAGAAGCTGAATTTTGATTTGAAGAAAGCAGGAGAAGTGCTTGTTGAGCTAGAAGAATGGAGGATCAACGCATATGAAAATGCGAAGATTTATAAAGAGCGCACTAAGCGCTGGCATGCGATGGACGCATGCAGTTGATTACCGCAACACCCATGTGTTTAACGTATGCGTTCGCCTTTGCAATGGAGAAATTCTCTACAGATCGTTTATGCGATAGCCCAGCTTCTGCATATGCGTTCGCTTCCTGCGTTAGCTACAAAGATAGACAATTGAACACATAATAACGCATAATAGTGGGTTAGCCGAGATTCTTGATGTTGAACGACACAAACTCATTTTCTCATGAATTCCTAACATATTTGCTGCATATTCAACCCTCATAATTCTAAATAAAAGGCCTAAGATGACGTGCATTTTTGCCTGTCATCACACCCCCAAACTTAGAATCATGCTTGTTCTCAAGCATGCGTTATACTTAAGAAATTCTTAACTAGCCTTCTTGCTTTCCTTTGCGATGACTAGCCTCTCAGAATATAATTTACATATACCTCAGACCATGGCCGCAACGCTCTCCTTCACTTCAGCTGCTTCTTCAAGAAGATCTTTTCTACGTTTAAATCCGGCAAGTCTTTGCTCAAAACTTTTTATTCATTCTCCGCAACCTTAGGTTCAGCTTTTGAGAATGCGTTCGTTAAAAACAATTCAAAACTTTGCGTTTACTTATTCGAATGCAGCATTGAACCTGGTTCTGCTCTTCGTTTTTGCTTACCCCCACGTGTGTCATGCGGGCATTAAACTTCGGTTCCGTTCTATATTCAACTCAACTCTTCTCTTGCTTGATTTGGCTTGCGCCCGACAGAGGAGTTGCGCTTATGCGTTGATCCTGGCAGCTTACCTTCGTTTTAGCTTGTCCGCACTGATAACTTGTAGAAATACAAGTTATTTATGCCATCTTATTTAGATATTGTGGCCGAAGGTTAGTAATTATGCGCCAATTATATGAAAATTAACTTAGTATGACAATAATTATAAATGTTTGCAATAAAACCCACTAACGCCAAAAGATGGAGGATACGCAGAACTTTATTCTATTTTGCAGGAAGACCAAGTCACCACTTGCACCCAAGACTCACGAGAACCTAATCAACGCATCTCTATCACATTGCGTCCATCGATCAACCTTGCAAAGACAATTACCGAAGTAATGGCGCAATGCGATAGTCGGTTCAGATCTATTCTTCAACCGCATGTGGTAATAAAAATAAACACTGCATCCGAATCTATGATTGAAAGATGCAAATGAGAAATGCGAAAGCGGGAGATTGAGATGCGTGTACAACTAACGGTTGTACAGAATTGACGGTCTGATTTCATAATAGAAGGAATAATATCCCCCCATCTGCAAAATTACCATAACCATCAAGTGGGTACAACATGGCCGGAGTCAAAGGATCTCCTCCTATACATACCCCAGCGTATTCAGAGAAAATTATGCTATTCGATACTGGGCAAAGTGCTATAAGATTTTAAAGAGAAAAAGGGCTGAGCCGAGTGCTAAAAAGAAGAATCCATAAAGAGGAAGAGATAAGGCTGAAAGGTAAATCTCAGATCCAACCTGCCATATACCCGAGCGAAGCTCTGTGCAGAGGCACCTGCTACCGATGGAGCAAGCCTGAGAGGGAAGCTCTCCCTGCCATCAATTTTACCAGATCCGGCAAGCAGTTCTCTGTTGATCTGTGCCAAGACATTGGCATTTGATCATATCTGTTCTATCCCTTTCTATGTATTCCATGCTTTCTTTATCTCTACATTCACACATTATGTATCAAACACTTAATAGAAATGTTAAATGTTTCGATAGCTTTCATCCACCATATTCTATCTATTTTCGTTCACCCATTAGTGATAATTTGTAGAAATACAAGTTATTTAGGCGGCCTTATCTAGATATTGCGGCCAAAAGTGAGTCATTATGCACCAATTGTATGAAAATTAACTTAGTATGACAATAATTATAAATGTTTGCAATAAAACCCACTAACGCCAAAAGATAGAGAATATGCCAAACTTTATTCTGTTTTGTAGGAAGACCAAGTCACCGCTTGTGCCCAAGGCTCGCGAGAACCTCTATCAACGCATCTCTATCACAATTGCGCCCGTCAATCAACCTTGCACAGACAATTATCGAAGTAACGGCGCAATGCGATAGTCAGTCTAGATATATGCTTCAACCGCATGTGGTAATAAAAACAAACACCGCATGCAAATCTAACAGTTGTGTAGATTTGACAATCTGATTTCATAACAGAAAGAATAATATCCCCCCATTTGCGAAATTACCATAACCATCAAGTGGGACCACATGGCCGGAGTCAAAGGATCCTCCTATAAATACCCTAGTGTATTCAGAGAAAATTATGCTATTTGATACGGGGCAAAGTGCTGTAAGATTTTAGAGAGAAAAAGGGCTAAGTTGAGTGCTGAAAAGAAGAATCCAGGAAGAGGAAGAGATAAGAACGAAAGGTAAATCTCAGATCCAACCTGTCATATACCCGAGTGAAGCTCTGTGCAGAGGCACCTACTACCGGTGGAGCAAGCTTAAGAGGGAAGTTCTCCCCGTCATCAATTCACCCAGATCCGGCAAGCAGTTTTCCATTGATCTGTTCCAAGACATTGGCATTTGATCGTATCTGTTCTATCCCTTTCTGTGTATTTCATGTTTTCTTTATCTCTACATTCATCCATTATGTATCAAACACTTAATAGAAATGTTAATTGTTTCGATAGCTTTCATCCACCATATTCTGTCTGTTTTCGTTCACTCATTAGTCATTTTCTCCATGATGTTTTCTTAGTCTTTCGATAAGCACTATGAATCTCCAAGAACTTAATGTGAAGTAATGTTATGTAATACATTTAGCTAAAGCATGCTAGACGGTATCTTCACCTGTAAGAGCAGAAGTGAAGATGTCATTCTGATCTATCAAGAGAAGGTCAGAAGAGTGCCTTAACTAAAGCGAGTAGTACTTCTAGACATGGAAGCAACCTTGCGTTCATTTCGTTAGACTCTGCTTCACCACAGACATGTTGGAAACACGGCCGATCATCGAGAGGTGTATGCCAAGAGAAGAGCGGAACAGTATTTGTACCTTTATTTCTCTTATAAACTTGCGTTGTGTTGTATACTTATCTTTCTTTTCTAATCTACTCACGAGACGTGCCATCGCAACCCACGTCTTTGCACAGCCTTCACCACTAGCCCTAGTCGTAGTATCTTGCACATAAAACCTGTATCTTATACATCTAGCTTAGGTTTATTGTATTATTACCGCATCTTTATAGCTTTTCTTTATTTTTCTGTAATTACATACTGTACACAAATTTATACAAATATTGAAAAAACCCGGTCGCATACACCATGAACATACCACAATAACCGGCACCATTTTTCCCCGTGTTTGACCTTGGATCATACCGAGAAACTTGCGATGGAATTACACTTGGTTTCATCGTAAGGAAACTTGTGACAACGCAGGGCATACTACTTGAGTATAACTAGTTATCGCATAGTCATCATTAGTATTGCATCATCATGAGCATTGAATTTCATATACACGTTAGCATAGCAACACCCAAGTGTCATGCAGACATCCAACTACGGGTAAGTGCCTTTCACAACATAACTCTTATCAACATGGGTTTCCCCATTACGTTGATAGTGGAGTTGTTATTCTCAAAATATTTTTTTATATATAGAAATGATCGCAATGTAATGAACGCAATTCTCCGAAACCGCTACCACCCCCAAACTTAGAGGTTGGCAGCATTCTCACTGCAAAGCTAAAAACAAAATCAACAGGAATGCGGTAACAAATGTTTGAGCAAAGGTTTGCACATAATAAAACTCAGAATGTCAAAATTTGAAGAAACTATTAAAAGGAGAACCTTGCAATGCTTAGTTAGTGGATGCGGTGAATTATACGTACCATCATAGATTCATCGCAAAGAAACAAAATCGGACAAGGAGAATTTCAAAAGGATAATGCATAAAAGATAACAAGAAAAGAACCTTAAGTAAAATAACGCATGTGACCATGCGTTGGAATTCATGCGATCGAAGCCATGCGTTGAAGGATGGAGGAATTCTTCCATTGTAACCACGCACTGAGAAGAATTATTGTCGCACCTACAAGGAGCAAATGCACCACAACCAAGGAAACAATCACATATCTAAAATAACAATAAAAATAAACTAACTACGAAAGCAAGGTAAAGATAGTGCTCCCACACATAAACAAGATGACCGCATACCATCGTATCCTACTTCTTGGACGCATGCAATACCCTCTCCGTAGGGTGCATACGCTGTGTAATAGCAAATGGAGCTTATCTCTAAGCTCTCCATTCTTGCTTATGCGATCCGATCCGCTCACTCGAATCTTAGATCTAGTTTTTAGACTACTCTCTCAAGTATGCCTAAATGATCAATGATGCACTCATAAGACAAGGTAATCACAATAACCTAGTTGACGTAAGATTATTCCTATCTCTAGTGAATACTTGCTTACATTGCTTAATGCAACCAACCACTTACCCTCCCGAGTAATTAGTTGTTGATGACTTTACTCATAGATAAGCATGTGTTCGCCTATAGACAGGCATTGCTACAGCTTCATGATAACTTGTAGAAATACAAGTTATTTATGCTGCTTTATTTAGATATTGCGGCTAAAAGAGAGAAAAGTTGCGTCGAATGTATGAAAATTGGGTAAGAAATGCAAGAATTATAATTTGTCGCCAATACACCCACTAACACCATTGCGATGGTAGAAAAGGATGTTTCCATTCTGTTTTGCAGGAAATCAAGTCACCGCTTGCATTCATGGCTCAAGAGAAATTGAACAGCGCATCTCCGTCACATTGCGCCCTTCAATCAATAATGAATAGACGATCAACACCATGACGGCGCATGCGACAGTCGATCCAGAGCTCAACTTCAACTGCATGCGATAATAAAAAACAACACCACATGCGGGCACACGATCGAAAGATGCAAAAGAGAAACGCACTTGCGGAGGATTCTGACACTTGTACATCTGACCGTTGTGCATTTCTGACGTGATTGATTGCATAACAGAAGAAATATTCACTCCACCATTTCCGGAGCCGCCTTAACAATAAAGTGGGGTCCACATTACAAAGAGTCAAAGTCGAGCCTATAAATAGCCTCTGGAATTCCATTGCAAAATATACTTGATATGGGCATATTTTGATACTTGTATATTAAGAGAGAGACTGGTCTGGGTGCTGATCGAAGAAGGTTTGGGAAGAATAAAAAGACAAGTCCGAGAGGTGAGTCTCAGGGAAAATCCTTTCAATCCCCGTCGTTGAAGCTCTGTACCAAGATCAACTCTACCGGACGAGCAAGCCTGAGAGGGAAGCTCTTCTTTCCATTCATTTCTTATATCGGCAAGCAAATCCACCGTCCAGATCTGTGTCAAGACATTGGCACTCTTCAATATTTGTTTCTATCTCTTTATCATCAATTGTATTCATCTTCTTAATCTCTATCATTCACACAGACGCTAAATCTTAGTATAGAATGTCATGATCATTTCCATCGCCATATTTCTTTCTATTTTCGTTCATCTATAAATCGCTTTCTTCATGATGTTTTCTTAATCCCTTGGTAATTACCATGAATCTAACAAGTAAATTAATCTATGCTAAAGAAATAAATATTTTTAACTAAAGCATGCTAGACGACATCTTCACCTGTGAGAGCAGAAGTGAAGATGCCATTTCGCCTGTCGACAGAAGGTTGGAAGAATGCATTAACTAAAGCAAGAAGTACTTCCATAGATGGAAGCAACCTTGCGTTCATTACGTTCATCTCTGTTTCACCACAAAGATGTGGGAACACAACCGATCACCGAGAGGTGTACGCCAAGAAAAAGCGGAACCGTAGTTATATCTTTAACGCAATTAATGAACTTGCGATGTTTTTACTAGTCATCCTTTCTATATCTGCTTCGTACATAAAGACTTGCCACCGCATAACACGATTCTTTGTATAATCTTCACAGTTAGTCTCAAACTCAGTATCATGTATCATGTATCCTGTATCTTGTATCATAATAGATTAGGTTTACTTTTATCGCACTTCTACTTTATTATCGCAACTTTATTTTATTGCATAATTTTACTTTACTGCACTTTAATTTCATGTACAAACACACACTCTTTTATTAATTGTAAAATCGGTTGCATATATCACGAACGTAACGCATTAACTAAGCAATCCCTGTGTTCGACCTTCAATCACATCGAGAAAATTGTGTTAGAATTATACTTGGTTTCAGCGCAAGGAAACTTGTGACAATGCATCGCATACTACAAGCATTTTATTAATAACGCATACATCTTGTAGTAGTATCGCATATAGTATGAATAAGCATAACACATCATCCACATTCCATGTCCACCTTCCAAGTCAACAAGTTTATGGCAACATGAGCTTGTATGATTCATCATTCATCACTATCCACATGCTTATTTAGAAACATTCATAAATTCTGCGTTATATTCATCCATGCATTGTATGTATGACATAAGAAGATAGATTTTTATGTTATCAAGTTTATGGTGTCGTTGCCAGGGACATGGACTTGTATCATACATCATATATCGTAATGCGTATGCCTAAGATAGAAACATTCATAAATTCTGTCAACAAGTTTATGGCACCGCTTTCGGGGATTTGTTAACGGTTATTGTTGAGTATGTTTGTGATATTTTGCAGGACAGGTCTCTTTGTACCGACTGTTCATCATAGAGAGTAATCTGACAGTTTATGAGTACTAGGACTGACCCAGAATTCGAGGCTGACCTAGAGATCGAGTGTACATTTCGTGCAAGGGTATGCCAGAACCAAGCAAGGCGAAAGAAGGCTAACATGGCAGATAATAATAATGATAATGTAGCTCCCGCAGGGAATCAAGAGGTGGGACGGCCAGCGTAAGATCCAGTTTTCCTTGCCGCTGACTGTAACATTCCGATGAGGAACTATGCGATGCCCAATCTGTATGATTTTTTGGCTGGGATTTCAAGGCCGATCGTCGAGGAGAACGCATGATTCGAGATCAAACCGGTCATGCTCCAAATGATTCAGAATGCTGGGCAATTTGGGGGTCTACAAGGTGAAGACCCACACGGCCACCTAACCAGTTTTTTCGAGATGTGCGGGAACTTCTCTATACCTGGCGTTACCCTAGAGGGTATCAGATTATTTCTCTTCCCTTACACCTTAAGGGATGAAGCTAAGGTGGGCTCATTCATTGGAGCCAAATGAGATTACGTCATGGGATTAGCTGGTTGAGCAATTTATGAAGAAGTTCTTCCTGCTGGAAGTCAATGCAAGGCAACGAAAGGACGTGTTGAACTTTAAACAAATGAATAAAGAAACCCTTAGCACCGCCTGGGTGCGATTTCGAAGACTGGTGAAAAATTTTCCGCATATCGGGATACCCAATTGCGTTTTATGGATACATTCTATAATGGCCCGAACAGATCGACGCAGGTTGTTGTTGACGCCTCCGCGGCAGGAGGTTTCATGGATAAGACATATACTGAGGCCAAGGTCATCCTTGACCGCATCTCGTGGAATATAGATGATTGAGTTGATGATGGTTATGGAGGCAGAGGCTCCGAAAGAAGAAGAAATGACACTACCATTGTCCCTGTTGAGACAATGACGACTTTGGCCGCTCAGATGGCCGCAGTGACCTCTATCCTCCAATCGATGGTGCTTAATCAAGGTACCCTCTCCCAAGGATCAGCGCAACCCAATGCGTCGGCATAAGTGGCCGCAATTAGTTGCATCAATTGTGGAGGGGCTCATGCGGCAGAAATGTGCCCATCGTTAATGCAGCAAGTATGCGCTATCCAGAACAACCCCTATAGCAACACGTATAATCTGGCTTAGAGGAATCACCTTAACTTCGGTTGGGGAGGGAATCCTAACCAAGGTGGGCAAAGCAACCATCATAATGGCAATTTAGGGAATTGAGGGAACCTTCCACCTTTTCACCATAATTCGAATCAAGAGCAACAAAGACAATCCAACAACCAACCATCCTCTTCTTCAAACACCTCTGAAAGCTCATTGGAGGCCTTGCTCAAGCAATACATGGATAAAAATGATATGGTGATGCAGGCACAAGCGTCTTCAATTAGAAATTTGGAGATTCAAGTGGGGCAGCTGGCATCTGAGCTACGAAACAAAACACCTAGAACGTTGCCAAGAAATTCTGAGGGTCCTGTATCTCATGGAAAGAAGCAATGTCCCTGAAGATATTAGGCAGGTCTCTTCATGGTCTTTTGAGTTCCTCGAGGCCTTCCACCGCAGAATCTGCGTTGGGGCCATTAAAGCCCAACCTATAAAAGCAGGTCTCTTTGTCTCAGATCGTTTACTTGCTTCATTATGTAGACAGAAACTCTAAATCGTTCTTGCATACTAGATGTTTTTCCTTCCCAGAATCCTATAGTTCTTCCCAGAGCAAAGAAACGAAGGCTGGAGGAGATGAGCCATCCCATCTACACAAAGCGGAGAAGAAAATAAAAGAGAAGGAGGATGAAGAAGATGAGGAGGTCAAACTGAAAAAGAAGAAGGAAAGAAGTGAAAGAAGAGAACGCAAGAGGGAGGAAAGGCACCGAAAGAAGGAAGAAGAAAGGAAGAAGAGGGTTGCGTGATAACTTGTAGAAATACAAGTTATTTATGCCATCTTATCTAGATACTGTGGCCAAAAGTTAGTAATTATGCTCCAATTGTATGAAAATTAGCCTAGTATGAAAATAATTATAAATATTTGTGATTGTACCCACTAACGCCAAAAAGATGGAAGACCAGCCAAACTTTACTCTATTTTGTGGGAGACCAAGTCACCGCTTGAACTCAAGGCACATGAGAACAACACATCTTTGCCACAATTGCACCCATCGATCAACCATGAAGAGACGATTACCGAAGTGATGGCGCAATGTGACAGTCGATCCAAAGCTATGCTTCGATCGCATGTGGTAATAAAAACAAAGACCGTATGCGAACCTATGATCGAAAGATACAAATGAGCAACACGAGAGCAGAGGATTGAGACACGTGTACAACTAACGATTGTGCAAAATTGATGGTCTGATTGCATAACAGAAGGAATAATATCCCTCCATCTGCAGAATTACCATAACCATCATGTGGGGACCACAAGGCCGGAGTCAAAGATCTACTCCTATAAATACCCCAATGATTTCAGAGAAAAGTATGCTATTTGATACGGGGCTAAGTGCTGTAAGATTTTAGAGAGAAAAGGCTGAGCTGAGTGCTGAAGAGAAGAAATCTGGGAAGAGAACGAGATAAGGCCGAGAGATGAATCTCAGATCTGACTTGCTATATACCAGATCGAAGCTCTGTGCAGAGACCCCTGCTACCAGTGGAGCAAGCCTGAGAGGGAAGCTCTTCCTGCCATTGAAACCATCCGATCCGGCAAGCCAATCTCCATCGAATCTGTGCCAACACATTGGCACTTGTTTGTATCTATTCTATCTCTCTTTCATTGTATTCCACATCTTCTTTATCTCTTCATTCACAAATCATGTATCAAACGCTTAGTAGAAATATTAAATGTTTCGATAGATTCCATTTACCATTTTCTGTCTATTTCCGTTCACCCATTAGTCACTTTCTTCATGATGTTTTCTTAATATCCTGATGAGCAATATGAACGACCAAGAACTTAATCTGTATTAAAGTTATACAATACATTTAGCTAAAGCATGCTAGACGACATCTTCGCCCGTGAGAGCAGAAGTGAAGATGTCATTCTGATCTATCAAAAGAAGGTCAAAAGAGTGTGTTAACTAAAGCGAGTAGTACTTCTAGACATGGAAGCAACCTTGCATTCATTACATTAAACTCTGTTGGGGCGGCAATCTTGCATTCATTACATTAAATCCGGGCTGGAGGAGTCATCTTAACTTCGGTTGGGGCGGCAATCCCAACCTAGGAGGGCTAATGAACCATCAAGGGGGCAATAGAGGAAATCCTTTGCTTCGCCACAATCAGGGGCAATCAAGACCGCAGAACCAGCAACCATCATCATCATCTAATGCCTCGAGAGGATCGTTAAAGGCGCTGCTGAACTAGTACATGGACAAAAATGATGCAGTAATGCAAGCGCAAGCGTCCTCTATAAGAAATTTGGAGATCCAAGTGGGCTAGCTGGCCTCTGAGCTGAGAAGTCGGACACCTAGAACACTGCCCAGTAATTCTGAAGCCTCAGGATCAACAGGGAAGGACAATGTCCTTGAATACACTAAGCAGGCAAGCCTGACCGCCCGCGGAGATATGGATTGCGATCATCGAAGACAACGCAAATTTTCGGTCCATATCTCACTACTACGTTTACTCTACTTTATTGAATTGAATCTTTTTAATTTATGAATCTTGTTTTAGTGACTCATTTAATTCAAATTGTGACTCTTCGAATTTAATTCTTCATTTACGTCGGTGCATTTAATTTGTTCCTGCCTTTAATTCTTTGACTTTTTTTTTGTAATCAACGCATATGCTTTAAATTGTGAATGATTGAGTAATAAAGAAAAATGTAAAAAAAAAACAATACTAATAATAATAAAACAAAATACATATGTGTAAAATATAAATAACGATAATAAAACATTTAACAATGAGAAAGCAAGATGACAATGGACGCATACCAAACAACTAGGAATGCATTGCGATCACCTAACTCAACTATATTGAGTTGAGGGGTGTGTTGCGCTCGCATATGTCCTTTGCCCGTCCTGAGCCAAATGCACTATGTCAAGGTATCCTGCAGAAATGTGTTGGTTAAGGGGTGTGTTGTAGGGACATATGTGTTGTTGCTCATCCTCTATAAAGATACAGTTGTGTTGTTCAACACAATGCGTTATAGCTTATCATGCATCCATTCAAATAAAATATTAAAGAAATTTTTGTCTGGTTATTCGGGAAGAAGTCCAATCGATTCGTATCCCCAAGCAATTACTGCTTAGCAGACGAAAGGACCCTTTTTCTGAAAATTCCATAAATGCAGGAGATGGAACGACGCGCTTGTTGTTCGAGGTCAGTCGTTGCACAAATCGCATTAGGCCCCACCACGGCACAACCTTTAAATACCCCATTCCCCGTCTTTGGAAATTCTTTACAGCAAATCGAAACCCTAAACATTTTGCTTTCAGAACCTTTTCTTCTCCCTAATGCTCGAAGTTTACCAGACCTTCCAATCCATTTCAATGGCCGACCAAACATCAAACCAACCTGCTTCACCTTCCGCCCCTGACCAAGCAGCCATGCGAGAGGCAGCATTCCTGGCTGCCAGTCGCAGGCTTGCTGCAAAATCCCGTACCGTCCCCAAACCCACCGGAAGATCCCAGAGAAATCCTTTGGCCGTTAGGCCTCCTGCATTCAAGAGAGGAGGAAGCGCTGAGAGCATGCCCACACCAACACCGTCCATCTCCACTGAAAGTGAACGGAAGAGGCGAGACGATATGGAGGTGTATGGCAACATCCTAATCACTCTGGAGCAAGGAGGTGGACTGCCTGAGGCAGGGGTTGTAAACTAGCCACTGCCTATGGAGGAGGAGACGGTGGTTGTGGCGGAGGAAGCAATAAAGGATGGAGTAGTGGTGGTGGAAGAAATGGTGGTTGAAGAAGAAGAAAAAGAGAATGATGTTGTGGTCCCGGAATCTCCGGAGGCCACCATCATCACATAAATTTTTGATGAACCTCCACAAATGGAAGAAGAGGAGATTGCGATCATTGAAAGAGAGGAAATTAAGATCGGAGTTGAAGAGGCCGGAGAAGCAGAGAGAGCATTAATAACCCCTGACATTGCGATGGAGGAAGTTGTAGGAGGTGTGCTGCCAGAAGAGGCCAAGAAGGAAGAGTTGAAGGCAGTTGAGGCAGAGAAGGAAAAGGGAGCTAGATTGAAGAAGGCAGCTGAGGTAGAGAAGGAAGAGGGAGCTAGATTGAAGAAGGTTGCTAAGGTTGAGAAGGAAGATAAGAAGAAGAGAAGAGTAAGGGACAAAAGGCTGGGAAGGCGGAGTCGTCGCATCATCACAAGTCAAGAAAGAACAAAGAGAAAAAGAATGATGACGAAGATGAAGAGGCCAAGAAGAAGAGGAGAAAGAAAGAAAATTGTGCCGAAAGGAGAAGAGGCGCTTGAGAGAAGAAGAAAAAGAAAAGCAGGGGGCTGTAAGCCCCAAGAAGGATGGAGAATCGACCTCTATAAGAGAGGATAGGGGGGAAATGGCACAGCTGATGGAACTGCTGCAACCTGAAGTAACACAACTGGTTGCAACGGACGAAGGAGAAGAAACAGAGGGCACCCCCTAATGTGGCATCACAGGGAGAATGCACCGTAAGGGTCTAGCATCAACCCTCAACGATTAATGTCAGCACTGGAAGAGGAGGAAAGAAGAAGAAGAGAAGAAGAAGAGAAGCAAGAAAAGATTGAGTGGTGCAAGCTCATCATCGATGAAGGGAATAGAAGAAAAAGATTAGAATTTGAAGAAATGCGAAGCAAGAACGAGCTTGCCCGACTTGAAAGGATTTGGAAACGTAAGGAGGATCAGTGCCTATTGCTGGCCTCTGAGCAGTTTGAAGAAGAGTTTGAGAGAGAAGGGAGAGAGGCAGAAGAAGAGGAAAGATTGCTTTTGGAAGAAAAGAAAAAAAAGCGTGAAGCTAACACTAGGCGCTTATACAAAAGCAAGGGCAAAGAACTCGCTGAACGCAAAAAGGAAGAACAACGCAAGGAGCGAGAAAAGAGACAAAGGCAAGCAGCTCGCCTTGCACAGGCACAAAGCAAAGACGAAGTAGAAAGCAGCGAGCCTGCATCGGCCAAGAAGCGATCATCTAAAAGAAAGTAAAATGATGACATGCTGATCGAGATGGGCTTCTACCCTGCACCAACCCCACTACCTGACCTCATCATGAGCATCATTATGGAGCACGGATGGGACGTGTTCTGTCAGTGCCCATCCATTATCATGCCTCATATAGTGTGGGACTTCTATCAAGGTGTCTGCACGGAAATGGGAATCCGGTGACTTTTAAGGGTGAGACAGTACATGTCACACCCCCTCCCAGATTACCCACCTAACCTAGAAAGAGGTGTGAAGATGCCAAACATCACCTCCCCCAATGACATTTAGCATCTTACTAACCAACTTAACTTGTGCTTAAATCTGAACAATTACACAATAATCCTTTAGCACATTTAATTTCCATTCAGCATATTCCATTTTACGATATCCACAAACAAGTTTCATAAACTTCCTATCTCCTGTTATATACAAACCATGAACAAAGTTTAGACACAATGGAAACACTTTCAGACATTACACAACCAAACAACTCCTTTTGTCCCATACTCCCAAAACCAAGACACGTAAGGTTTGAGATATGCAATCTATTTACAATAGTGCAAGGCCTACAATGTAGTAGGAGACTCTTGTCGTGTGGCAGTAAACAGCTCAGCATGTTTCCGGAATTTTAATGCTACCTGAGGGGGAAAAACATAAAACATCGAAAGCATGAGCTAATGCCCAATGAGTGGTAATCTAATATAAACATAAGCTATCGCTTTCTAAATCATCAATAAAAGTAATTAAACCATTCAATAAAACATTGGCCAAGTATAAAAGATTCAATAGCATCTCAAACACATGCTAGTAAAATAGTGGCATGATCAACTTTCATAAGCACATTTTAAAGCATTCAATCGTTATCAGAAAACCACACCAACTCTGTACCCAAATACTCGTTTACAACGGCGGGTTACTCTGGACACAGAATGCCCCCCATGATGTAAACCAAATCACAAGGCCATACGTGCACGCAGAGCTGCCTCAAGGCTAAGCATAGATACACACCACAGGCCCAGGTTACTCTGGACTCCCTGGTATACTCTGGCCACGTCTGACCCAGTGGTAGCCCCCTGATAGCCTGGGTGGCGCTACAGGCGCAGGTTCCTCTGGACTTCTCGATATACTCTGGCCACATCTGACCCCGGTAACCCCCTAATTGCTTGAGCGATGCTACTGAAACACATTCAAGTAGCACGGGAAAATAACCATCTCTTGGGTACAAGAATTAGTAGTTTGAAACCACTTTCTCAAACATTCAGCATTTTTAAATTCAACATCAAGAGGTCTTCATATAAAACCATGCAAGTCACAATTGTGTAAACTCTGGTTCCAAACTACATTTTGATAAATCAAGATCGTATAAAACCATCAAGAGTTTAGAAATCATGATTTAAACATTTTTGAAATATAAATCAAGTAAAACAGATCATGCAATCACATTTCATAAATCATAACATACTATAATATATAATTAGTTTCTATATCAAAACATTCAAAAGTAAACCACTCACTATCACTTGCATGAGCTCCTTAGGTTGTAAGACTTTCCAACTTCAATTTGACCTGAAATAAAGTCCCAAGTGGTCAAATCAACCAAAAACAGCCCATAGTGATTCAATGCAACCACTTGAACTCATTTTAACACCTAAACATTCACATTTTTCTCCTTAAGTCCATTTTCCTCACATTATCCAAAATGGCCCAAAATTCAATTTTTAATCCAAAAGTATTCATTCTAGGGTCAAAATATCAAGAAAATCTTAATTGGATTCAAAAATGCTCACAAACACCCAAAATGCTAAAAAACAAGCAATTGGGCACTAGAAATGGGCATGGGCGCGGCCTGTGGGCGTGGGTGGACGAGGCTGACCATGGGTGGGCAGGGCTGAATGGGTTGAGGCATGCTGAGGGGCATTGGCACAGAAAGAGGCGCGCTGGTCGGGCTGGCAACCTTAGGGGGGTGGCTGGCCTGCTGCTACCTTGTTCGAGAAAACACTGTTTCAATTTAACCAACTTTTAACCCAACATAAAGCGAAAATTTGCACATACTTCCTTCACGCAATATGTTAATAAATCTTTAAGCTAAATAACCTCAAAATTACAGCTCTTAACTCGATTCCAGAGCTCAGAATCTCTCCTAGACTACACCTGACTTGGATTTTCCAGTTTTCCGGGCAACCTTCACTATTTTCATGATTTCATCAGTTTTCCGATCCCAAATCTCTCAAGCAGCCCTAGAATAGACTCAAAACTCAATAAGATTTAATCTGGTTTAAATATGGAAGCTTTTACACGAGTAGTTTGGGAGAACCATCACATTCTTCAGACCCTAAATTTCTGGCCGAAGTTGCACACTTTTTCCTCCAATCAAAGTCCTCCACCCAGCTGATTGTTTTCCCTACTACGTGGCTTTTTATTTATTTTCCTTATCCTTTGTAGCCTTATAAGAATTATCAAGTTAAATTAATTTTAGATTTTAGCAAATTAATCCAAGAATGTTTTTTTTAAAAAAAAAAACAAACAACTCCAATGCCCCTTTCGACTAACTTGCATTTCCTACAAAATTTGTTCTTTCTTTCCTTGTAACCCTTAGCCAATAACAAATCATGTTCACTATACAAGTGCCCAATCATGAAAAATTGTTCCAATAATAACATGTATTAATACATTTCTAAAAGAACTTGCATTTGTTAAGTAATTTCCAACTTTCATTCCAACACAGAATTAGAACTTTCTTAGGTCATACAATCCAAGTTATTCATTTAGGTAAGCTCACTTATCTAGGTTGATGCTAAGCATAAACAAGAGAAAAAGGGATAAGGGCTTACAAGTCAGTACCCCCTTTTTGTGAATTTCGTCCTCGAAATTCAACGGAAAGTAATCAAGAGAAAAAATGAGGATATTTGGCTCTCATTTGTTGTTCGCTTTCCCAAGTTGCTTCTTCCACTGCATGGTGTCTCCACAACACTTTGACTAGTGGAATCATCTTGCTTAGGCCGTTATAAAAAGTCTCCATCAAGACGCAATCGGGAATCCCGATATACGAGCAGTTCTTCATCAATCTTCTAAATCGCACCCAGGCGGTGCTCAGGGTCTCATTTTCTTTCTGCTCAAAGTTTAGCACATCCTTCCATCTTCTTGCGTTGACAGCTGGTGGGAAGAACTTCTTCATAAACCACTCTACCAGTTGCCCCCCCATGACGTGATCTCATTGGGCTCCAGCGAATAGGCCCATTTCTTATCCTCGTCGCTCAAGGTATAAGGGAACAAATATAGTCTGATACTTTCTGGAGTAATGCCAAGGAGGGAGAAATTGCCGCACATCTCCACGAAGCTGGTTAGGTGGGTGTGCGGGTCTTCACCTTGCAGACCCCCAAATTGCTCTACGTTTTGAATCATTTGCAGCATGACCAACTTGATCTCAAATCGGGCATTCTCCTCGACAGTTGGCCTTGAGGTTCCCGGCGAAAAGTCGTATAAGATGGGTGCTGCATAATTTCTCATTGGGATGTTGCGATCGGCTGCCAGGCATATAGGCATAGATCAAATTCTTTTGCGATCATTTGTAATTATTCGCAACCTTTGTTAATATTCAATACAATCCAAAGTATATATCTCTCAAATTTTTGCCTATGCCTTTCTCTTTATCATCCTTTATAAATCTGTGCTTTATTTTTACTCTTGTATTTTTACGATCTTCATTGCATGCTATGATGTTTTATATGTGAAACTTAATAACATTCCTCATACTTAGTAGATTCTGACTAATACTTAGTTAACATTTAGTTTAGCAGTACTTTATCTTTTACCTTTCAAAGTCTTGCTCAAACCTTCTTTTTGAAATTTTCTTCTAAGTGTTTGTCTAGTCTATCCAAACAACACATTGAGAACCTTGCTCATCTTTAAATTTGGGGGTGGGGAAGGTCTGAGCAGATGAACTCAAAAGTATGCAATATTCAAGAAAAAGCGTATTTGTTTAGCATTCATCCAAAAAAAAAATTATGCAAAACTCCGATGTCAGCGCAAGGGAAATTTCAAAATAAACTGTTCCCAACTTGATAAGAGTTTAGTTGTGAAAGAAGCTTGCTCGTAGTTGGATATTCGTATGACACCCGTAGGAGCAAGCCAAAACGAAGGTGGGTTACCAAGAACAACATAGCATAAAACTAAAAAGAGAAAAAGAAGACAAGGGACAACTCCTCTGAATATCATGAGTTAAAGTTGAAACTGGCACACCACCGTAGTTGGATGTTCGCATGACACCCGTGAGAAAAAGCCAAAACGAAGAGTGTAACCATGACCAACTGTCCCTAAGTGAATAAATGATGCACAAAATTTTTGCTCGCAGCATATAGATACATCAAGTTGTTTTGACAAGGAAGAGATAAACACTCTATCTTGAAAACTAGAAAAGTCTCTTTGAGCAGGGTTTTGTTATGTAGAAGAATAAGGTAAGGCTTGCTAAGAATTAGCAAGGATGGAAGGAAAATGCGATGTTAAGGAATTTGCCTAAGGGTTACATTCGGAGCAACCAAAATTTTCGCAAAAATATAGGATAGGATTGGAGCATGATTTCCTTGGTAGATGATATTCTTGAGAACATGCATATATCTAAATTTGGGGGTGTGATAACCTGTAGAAATACAAGTTATGTAGGCCACCTTATCTAAATATTGTGGCCAAAAATGAGTAATTATGTGCCAATTGTATGAAAATTAACTTAGTTTGACAATAATTATAAATGGTTGCAATAAAACCCACTAATGCCAAAAAGATGGAGGATACGCCAAACTTTATTCTATTTTGTAGGAAGACCAAGGCACTGCTTGAGCCCAAGGCTCGCGAGAACTTATTCAATGCATCTCTATCACAATTGCGCCCATCGATCAACCTTGCACAGAGAATTATTGAAGTAACGGCGCAATGCAATAGTCGATCCTGATCTATGCATCAACCACATGTGATAATAAAAACAAACACCACATGCGAATCTATGATCGAAAGATGCAAATGAGCAACACGAGAGCAGGAGATTGAGACGCGTGTATAGCTAACGGTTGTGCAGATTTGGCAGTCCGATTTCATAACAGAAGGAATAATATCCCCCCATCTGCAGAATTAACATAACCATCAAGTGGGGACCACATGGTCGGAGTCAAAGGATCTCCTCCTATAAATAGCCCAACGGATTCAGAGAAATAGATGTTATTTGATACTGGGCAAAGTGCTGTAAGACTCAAGAGAGAGAAAAGTGCTAAGCTGAGTGCTGAAAAGAAGAATCTGGGAAGAGGAAGAGATAAGGCCGAAAGAAAAATCTCATATCCAACCTGCCAAATACCCGAGCAAAGCTCTGTACAGAGGAACTTGCTACCAGTAGAGCAAGCCTGAGAGGGAAGCTCTCCCCACCATCAATCCAACCAGATCTGGCAAGCAGTCTTCCATAGATCTGTGCCAAGACATTGGCATTCGATTGTATCTGTTCTATCTCTTTCTATGTATTTCATGTTTTCTTTATCTTTACATTCATCCATGATGTATCAAACACTTAATAGAAATATTAATTCTTTCGATAACTTTCATCCATCATATTCTGTCTGTTTCCGTTCACCCATTAGTCATTTTCTCCATGATGTTTTCTTACTCTTTCGATAAGCACTGTGAATCTCCGAGAACTTAAATGTAAAATAAAGTTATGTAATACGTTTAGCTAAAGCATGTTGGACGACATCTTCACCTGTGAGAGCAGAAGTGAAGATGTCATTCTGATCTATCGAGAGAAGGTCAAAAGAGTGCGTTAACTAAAGCGAGTAGTACTTCCAGACATGGAAGCAACCTTACGTTCATTACGTTAAACTCTGTTTCACCACAGACATGTAGGAGCGCAGTCGATCACCGAAAGGTTTATGCCAAGAGGAGAGCAGAACAGTATTTGTACCTTTATTTCCTTTAAGAACTTGCGTTGTTTTTGTATAATTATCATTCTTTTCTAATCTACTCATAAGACTTGTCCTCGCAACACATGCCTTTGCACAGCCTTCACAGCAAGCCCTACTCCTAGTGTCTTGCATATAGAACCTGTATCTTATACATCTAGCTTAGGTTTATTGTATTTTATCACATCTTTACATTTCTTTTACTTTCTATAATTACTTTCTGTATACAACTTTTATCAAAGTATTTTAAAACCCGGTCGCAAACACCATGAGCATACCACAAAAA
This sequence comes from Benincasa hispida, assembly GCF_027475165.1. Lineage (NCBI taxonomy): Eukaryota > Viridiplantae > Streptophyta > Magnoliopsida > Cucurbitales > Cucurbitaceae > Benincasa > Benincasa hispida. The sequence goes on from NC_143486.1 coordinate 15,009,168, forward strand.
CTGGCACCATTTTTTCCCCGTGTTCGACCTCGGATCATACCGAGAAACTTGCGATGGAATTATACTTGGTTTCATCGTAAGGAAACTTGTGACAACGCAGGGATACTACTTGAATATCACTAATTATCGCATGGTCAATAGTAGTATTGCATCATCATGAACATTAAATTTCATATACGTTATACGTTAGCGAAAACACGTCAACACAAGCCCTGTGTGACTTGGGAGCCAACATAAATTTGATGCCTCTATCAATCTTTCGACAATTAAATGTAGGGAAACTCGTGCCCACATTCGTGACTCTTCAATTGGCTGACAGATCTCTAGTTCATCTAGAAGGAAAGGTGAAGGACGTGTTGATCATGATTGATAAATTTATTTTTCCAGTTGACTTCATCATCCTAGATTATGAGGCCAACAAGGATGTACCCATCATTTTGGGGCGACCTTTTCTATCAACGGGTTGTGCTCAAATTGATGTGCACAAGGGAGAAATCACTTTGAGCATAAACGGACAGAAGCTCAAGTTTAATATAATTTGTGCCATGAAATTTCCAGATGACCTGCAAGATTCTGACGATGACCTGAATTTGATTCAAGAAGAAAAGTCTAATGTTGTTTGCACTAAAGATGTATGATGTTCTATGCTTATGATGATGCGATACTACTTCTAGGTATGCGTTAATTGTAGTTGTTCACGTAGTATGCCATGCGCTTTCACAAGTTTCCTTACAATGGAACCAAGTGCAATTCCATCGCAAGTTTCTCGATATGATCCGAGGTCGAACACGGGGAAATGGTTTAGGTTATTGTGGTACGTTCATGGTACATGCGACCGGGTTTTCAATTTTTAAGAGAGTGTTTGTACAAGTATGTAAATTGCAGTAAAATAAAGGAAAGCAATAAAGATGCGATAAAAACATGACAATACAGTAAACCTAAGCTAGATGTTACAAGATACAGGCTTCATGTACAAGTTACAAGGATCAAGGCTGGTTGTGAAAGTTATGCAAATACGTGGGATGCGTTGGCAAGTCTTGTGAATAGAATAGAAAGAAAGACAATTAATACAAATAACACAAGTTCTCAATTGCATTGAAGATACAAACACTGTTCCGCTTCTCTCGACGTACACCTCTCGGTGATCGACCATGCTCCCACATGTCTGTGGTGAAACAGAGATTAACATAATGAAAGGAAGGTTGTTTCGATGTTTGGAATTACTACTCACTTTAGTTAACGCATTCTCCTGACCTTCTCTCGATAGATTAGAATGGCATCCTCACTTCTGCTCTCATAGGTGAGCATGTCATCTAGCATGCCTTAGCTAAACGTATTTCATAACTTTAATACAGATTAAGCACTTGACCAATTCATATTACTTATCGAAGAATTAAGAAGACATCATGAAGAAAGTGAGTGATGGTGAACAGAAATAGATAGAGAATGGTAAATGGAATCTATCGAAACATTTAATATTTCTATTAAGCGTTTGATACATGATGTGCGAATGATGAGATAAAGAAACAATGAGATACAATAGAGAAAGAGATAGAACAGATACAAACAAGTGCCAATGTCTTGGCACAGATTTGATGAAGAACTACTTGCCGGATAGGATGGATTCGATGGCAGGAAGAGCTTCCCTCTCAGGCTTTCTCCACCGGTAGCAGTGGTCTTTGCACAGAGCTTCCGATCAGGTGTTTGACAAGTTGGATCTGAGATTCACCTCTCGGACTTATCTTGTCTTCTTCCCGGATTTCTTCTCTCAAGCACTCAGCTCAGCCTTTTCTCTCTATAACCTAGCAGTACTTAGCCCCGTATCAAGTAGCATAAGATTTCTCTGAAATCAATGGGGTATTTATAGGTACAACTCTTTGACTCCGGCGTTGTGGTCCCCACAAATTGATATAGTAATTCTGAAGATGGAGGGATATTATTCCTTCTATAATGCAATTAGACTGTCAATTCTGCACAACTGTTAGATGTACACGTGTCTCAATCCTTCGCTTTTGCATTGCTCAGCTGCATCTTTCGATCATAGGTTTGCATGTGGTGTTTGTTTTTATTACTGCATGCGGTTGAAACATAGCTCTTGACCGAATGTCACATTACGCCATCATTGCGGTAATTATCTCTTCATAGTTGGTTGACGGGCATAATGTGATAGAGATGTGTTGATCAGTTTCTCGTGAGCCTCTGGTGCAAGCGGTCACTTGGTCTCCTGCAAAACAGAGTAAAATTCGGCTTGTTTTCCATCTTTATGGCATTAGTGGGTGTAACTACAATCATTTATAATTATTGTAATACTAGGCTAATTTTCATACAATCAATGCATATATACTCACTTTTCGCCACAATATCTAGATAAGGTGGCATAAATAACTTGTATTTCTACAAGTTATCATCTGATGAAGAGTGTGAAGAAGAGGATGCCAACGCATCCGTAGCTGCCTGCAATGCAATCGTAGCAAAAACAAACAAAGAAGAAGGAACGATCGCAACGCAAGAAGAAGAGCCAAAAGAAGAAAGAAAAATAACGCAACCTTCTCTTGTGGAAGTGTCACGAGTTTGGTATGTATGATATTTAATGCTCATGATGATGCAATACTACTACAATTTATGCGTTAATTAGAGATGCTCAAGTAGTATGCTTACGTTGTCACAAGTTTCCTTATGATGGAAACAAGTGTAATTCCACCGCAAGTTTCTCGGTGTGATCCGAGGTCAATCACGAGAAATGGTGCCAGTTATTGCAGTATGTTCATGGTATATGTGACCAGGTTTTCAATACTTTATAAAAAAAGGTTTGTACAGTATATAAATTGCGGTAAAATAGAAGAAAGTTGTAAAGATGTGATAAAACATAAAAATACAATAAACCTAAGCTAGATGTACAAGATACAGGTTTCATGTGCAAGATACTAGGGTTAAGGCTGGCTATGAAGGTTGTGCAAAGACGTGGGATGCGACGACAAGTCTTATGAATAGATTAGAAGGAGAAAGATAAGTATTACCAACAATGCAAGTTTTTAATTGGATTGAAGATACAAATACTGTTCCTCTCTTCTCTTGGCGTACACCTCTCAGTGATCGGCCGCGTTTCCCACATGTCTGTGGTGAAACAGAGTCTAACGTAATGAACACAAGATTGCTTCCATGTCTGGAAGCACTACTCGCTTTAGTTAACGCACTCTTTTGATCTTCTCTCGATAGATCAGAATGGCATCTTCACTTATGCTCTTACAGTTCAAGATGTTGTCTAGCATGCTTTAGCTAAATGTATTTTATAACTTTAATACCTATTAAGTTCTTGGTGATTCATATTGCTTATCAAGGGATTAGGAAAACATCATGAAGAAAGTGATTAATGGGTGAACGGAAATAGACAAAGAATGATAAAAGAAATCTATCGAAACATTTAATATTTCTATTAAGTGTTTGATACATGATGTGTGAATGTAGAGATAATGAAAACATGGAATATGAAAGAGAGATAGAACAGATACAATCATGTCCCAATGTTTTGGCACAGATTCAATGGAGATCTGCTTGCTGGATCTGACGGTTTTGATGGCAGGAAGAGCTTCCCTCTCAGGCGTGCTCTACCGGTAGTAGGGGTCTCTGTATAGAGATTCGATCGGGTATATAACTTGGTCTTTGTATAGAGATGCATTGATTAATTTCTCATGAGCCTTGAGCACAAGCAGTGACTTGGTCTCCTGCAAAACAGAGTAAAGTTTGGCTTGCCTTGCATCTTTTTGGCGTTTGTGGGTGTAATTGCAAACATTTATAATTATTTTCATACTAAGTTAATTTTCATACAATTGGTGCATAATTACTAACTTTTGGCCGCAATATCTAGATAAGATGACACAAATAATTTGTATTTCTACAAGTTATCACACCCCCAAATTTAGATATATGCTTGTCCTCAATCATATCTTCTACCAAGGCAATCATGCTCCATTCCTATTTTATATTTCTGCGATAATTTTGGTTGCTCTGACTGTTACACTTAGGCACATTCCCTGACATCACACTTTCCTCCTATTCTTGCTAATCCTTAGCAAGCCTTACTTTATTCTTCTATGTAACAAAATTCTACTCAAAGACACTTTTCTAGCTTTAAAAGTAGAATGCTTATCTCTTATTTATCAAAACAACTTGACGTATCTATTATGCAGTGAGCAAAATATTGCATCATGTATTCACTTAGAGACAGTTGGTCATGGTTACACTCTTCGTTTTGTCTTGTCCCCACGGGTGTCACGCGAACATTTGGTTTTATGCCAGTCTCAACTTTTAACTCATGCTAATCAGAGGAGTCGTCTCTTGCATTCTTTTCTCTTTCTGGTTTATACTACGTTGTTCTTGGAAACCTACCTTCATTTTGGCTTGCTCCTACGGGTGTCATACGAACATCCAACTACGAGTAGGCTCCTTTCACAACTAAACTCTTATCAGGTTGGGAACATTTTTGAAATTTCCCTTGCGCTGACATTGGAGTTTTGCATAAAGTCAATTTTTTTTCTGTAAGCAAATTCTACACAAAAGGACGCATTTTCTTAAGTACTGCATACTTCACAGTTCATCTGTTCAGACCTTCCCCACCCCCAAATTTTAAGATGAGCAAGGTCCTCATTGCGTTGTTTGGATAGATGTTGTTACGCTAAAGTGTATATGAAATTCAATGCTCCTGATGATGCAATACTACTGTTGATTATGTGCTAACTAGTTATACTCAAGTAGTATGCCCTGTGTTGTCACAAGTTTCCTTACGATGAAACCAAGTGTAATTCCATCGCAAGTTTCTCGGTATGATCCGTGGTTGAACTCAGGGAAAAACGGTGCCGGTTATTGTGATGCAAAGGAGAGAATGGCCCCATGAAATCAATCCCCCATACGTCCAATAATTCCAGCTCCAAGATAGTGTTCATTGGCATTGTGTTCTTCCATGAAAGGTTGCCTGTGCATTGACACCGATCACATTTCATTGCGTAGTCAGCCGCATCCTTGAAGAATGAAGGTCAAAAGAATCCACTTTGCAAAACCTTGGCTGCGGTGCGTTGCCCTCCAAAGTGCCCACCATATGGTGAGTCGTGGCATTGTGACAATATGCATTGTTGAGTAGCATTTGGTACGTATAATCGAATAATCTGGTCTGCACCTCTTTTATACAGATTCAACTCATCCCAATAATAGTGTATGCATTCATTCTTGAGTTTCTTCTGTTGATGATAGGTGTAATCTTCAGAAAATTATTCACAAACCAAATAATTAACAATGTCCGCATACCAGGGCAACTCTTCTATGTGGAACAACTACTTATCTGGGAATACGACACTCACTTCAGTCTCATTGCGGTCAACTTCAGGATTTTCCAGTCTGGACAAGTTATCTGCAACTTGATTCTCTGTCCCCTTCCGGTCAATTATTTCGATATCAAATTCTTGGAGGAGGAGAACCCTCTGATCAACCTCGGATTTGCGTCCTTCTTTGTCATTAAGTATTTGATTGCCGAGTGATCAGTATAGATGAGTACCTTGGTTCCCAGCCAGAAGTTCTTTCTCTGTGGTGGTATAATTTATTTGAGCAGGGTTTGAAGTTTTACTCGCATATGCGATGGGATGCAAAATTGTTTTCTTCTTTTGCGCTAAAGCTGCCCCATCGCATACCTGCTTGTGTCGCACATGATTTCAAATGGAAATGTCCAGTCCGGCGCAATTAGTATGGGCGCGGTAATCAATGCATCTTTTAAAACTCTGAATTCGTTGAGGCCATTATTGTCGAACTCAAAATTTCTATCAGCCTCTAGCAATGCACTCAGTGGTCGTGCTACTTAGAAAAGTCCTTGACAAATCGTCTATAGAATCCAACATGCCCTAAGAAGCTTCGCACAACCTTCACGCTGGTTGGAGGTGGGAGTTTTTCAATTGCTTCAATCTTTGCTTTGTCCACCTCTAACCCCTCGTGGGAGACCTTATGTCCTAACACTACACTCTCTTTCACCATGAAATGACACTTTTCCTAGTTGAGCACCAAATTCATGTCTTCACATCTCTTCAGAATCTTCTCTAGGTTGGCTAGGCAGACTTCATAAGTGTTCCCATAAACAGAGAAGTCATCCATAAATATTTTCACTAATCTTCGAGATAATCTGAAAAGATCGCCATCATGCACCTTTAGAACATGCTTGGCACATTGCAGAGGCCAAACGACATGCGCAAAAAGAAAACGTCCCATATGGGCAAGTGAATGTGGTCTTGTCTTGATCTTCAGGAGCTATCATGACTTGATTGTATTCGACATACCGATTCAAGAAGTAGTAAAAATCATTCCCTACTAGACTGTCTAACATTGATCGATAAAAGGCAGAGGGAAGTGATCTTTCTTTGTGGCTGCATTCAGTTAGCGGTAGTCCATGCATATGCGCCATCCAGTGATGGTCTTTTGCAGTATTAATTTGTTTTTCTCATTTGGGACTACCATCATTTCACCCTTCTTCGGCACACGTTGCATGGGGCTGACCCACGTGCTATCTGCTATGGGGTAGATAATGCCCGCATCTAGCCATTTGATAATCTCCTTCTTGGCGACCTCCTTCATCGTAGGATTGAGTCTGCGTAGATTTTCAATTGTTGCTTTGTGGTCATCCTCAAGACAAATGTGCTGCATGCAGTACGCGGGGCTAATTCCTCTAATGTCAGCGATCGTCCAACTAATTTCCCGCACATGTTTCTTGAGAATGCTCATCAACGCATTCTCTTGATCTTCATTGAGCATAAAGGAAATTATCACTGGCAGCTTCTCATTCTGCCCCAAAAATGCGTACTTCAGAAGGGTTAGTAGGGTCTTCAATTCAAGTGTTGGTGGCTCCACCAGGGAAGGTTGCATTGTTTATCGTTCTTCTTTTGGCTCCACTTCTTACCTTGCGATCATTTCTTCTTCCTTGTTTGTTTTTGCTACGATCGTATTACAGGTAGCAATGGATGTGCTGGCATCCTTTTCTTCATAATCTTCATCAGACTTTTCTTCTTCAATCAAATTCAGGCCATCATCAGAATCTTGTAGGTCTTCTTCATCCGGAAATTTTATGGCACGAATTATATTAAATTTGAGCTTCTGTCCGTTTATACTCAAAGTGATTTCTCCCTTGTGCACATTAATTTGAGCACGACCCGTTGATAGAAAAGGTCGCCCCAAAATGATGGGCACATCTTTATCGGCCTCGTAGTCTAAAATGGTGAAGTTAGCTAGCAAAATAAATTTATCAATTGTGATCAGCACATCCTTCACCTTACCTTCTGGATGAACCAAAGATCTGTTAGTTAATTGGAGAGTCACTGATGTGGGCATAAGTTGCCCCACATTTAATTGTCTAAAAATTGACAGCGGCATCAAATTTATGCTGGCCCCCAAGTCACAGAGGGCTTGCCCAATATAGAGTCCTCCTATGGAGCAAGGAATAGTAAAGCTCCCAGGATCGCTCATCTTCGATGGGATAATTGATTTGGAACTTTGCATTAATGCCACCATGGCAAATTTCCCAGCGCCCCTCTTCTTAGTTACCACGTCCTTCAGAAACTTGGCGTAGGTAGACATTTCCTCAATCGCTTCACTGAAAGGAATGTTAACATGTAATTGCTTTAACATAGATAAGAAGTGTTGGTACTGTACCTCTTCATTTTTTTTCTTCCTTAGTCTTTGAGGGAAAGGTGGTAACTGGACTTTCACGGTTCCCGTTTCATTAGGCTTTGAGGTCGACACAACCTCCGGTTCTACTGTTTCATTTTCTCTTTCTTCTTTTTGCGTTACTGTAATCTCAGGTACAGCTGCGATGGAAGTTTTTCTACGATGCTCCTTCTTTTCTCCCTCCACAGTCTTCCCACTATGCAATGTCACAACCTGACGTTGCTCCTCACCTGATCCCCCCGGTTTACGTGGAAGTTCAGTTGAACTTGGCAACGCCCCTTGTGGTCGACTCTTCAGGTCACTTGCAATCTGGCCCATCTGTAATTCAAGATTGCGGATGGAGGTGGCCTGACTTTGAAGCACTGTCTCATTTTTCTCTATATATTGCTTCAATAGGCTCTCCAAAGAAGAGGATTGCAGTGGTTGTTGTGAGCTACTTGCTTGACTGCTTGGTTGATTGTTGTTGCGTTGGAAGAATCCCGATGGCCCTTCTTTTTGCGCCACAAGTTGGAAATTTTGTTGTTGATTATTCCAGGCAAAATTGGGGTGGTTGATAACTTCTAGAAATACAAGTTATTTGTACTACCTTATCTAGATATTGTGGCCAAAAGAGGATAAATATGCGCCAATTGTATGAAAATTAGCTTAGAAATACAATAATTATAAATGATCGCAATTACACCCACTCACATCATTAAGATGGAAGAAAAGGAGAATTCTACTCTATTATGCAGGAAACCAAGTCACCACTTACGATCAAGGCTCAAGAAGAACTGACCAACGCATCTCTGTCACATTGCCCCCGTCAATCAACACTAAAAAGATGATTAACGTAATGACGGCGCGGTCTGACAGTCAATCCAGAGTTGACTTTCAACCACATGCGGTAATAAAAATAACACTACATGCGAACACTCGATCGAAAGATGCAGCTGAGCAACACAAAAGTGGAGGATTGCGACACGTGTACAACTAATGGTTGTGCAGAATTGACGGTCTGATTGCATAATAGAAGGAATAATTATTCCTCCATCTTTAGAATTTCCATAACAACAAGTGGAGACCACAAGGTCGGAGTCAAAGACCTTTACCTATAAATACCCTCATTGATTTCAGAGAAAATATGCTACTTGATATGGGGCTAATTGCTGCTAAAGTGTTGAGAGAAAGGCTGAGCTAAGTGCTTAATTGAAGAAATCCTGGAAGAAGAAGAGACAAAGCCGAGAGGTGAGTCTTAGATCTATTCTGCGAAACACCTGCCGAGAAGCTCTGTGCTTAGAACCTTGCTACCGGTTGAGCAAGCCTGAGAGGGAAGCTCATCCTACCATCTGATCCATCCAATCCGGCAAGTAGATCTCCATCCAAATTAGTGCCGAGATGTTGTCGCTATTTGTATCTGTTCTCGCTATTTATATCTGTTCTATCTCTTTTCATCATTGTAGTTCATATTCTTTTTCTCTTCATTCACACCATGTATCAGACGCTTAATAGATATATTGAATGTCTCGATCACTTTCATATTCCATTCTCTATCTATTTTCGTTCCCCCATTAATCACTTTCTCCATGATGTCTTCTTGATCCCCTGCTAGTTAATATGAATTAAACAGTAACTTAATCTGTATTAAAGAGATAAATGCGTTTAGCTAAGGCATGCTAGACGACATCTTCACCTGTGAGAGCAGAAGTGAAGATGCCATTCTGATCTATGGAGAGAAGGTTAGAAGAATGCATTAATTAAAGAGAGTAGTACTTCCAGACATGGAAGCAACCTTGCGTTCATTATGTTCGTCTCTGTTTCACCACAGACATGTGGGAACGCGGCCGATCACTGAAAGGTGTACGCCAAGAGAATAGCGGAACCATACTTATAGCTTTAACGCAATTAAGAACTTGTGATGACTGTATTAGTTTATCTTTCTCTTTCTGTTTTGTACATAAGACTTGCCTCCGCATTCCACGTTCTTTGCATAACCTTCATAGCCAGCCTGGATCCCAGCATCTTGTATCATGAAGCCTGTATCTTGTATCATCTAGCATAGGTTTACTGCACTTATTTTATTATTGCATTTTTACTGCTTCCCTTTACTTTATCGCAACTTTATATACTTGTACAAAACACTCTTTAAAAATTGAAAAAACCTGGTCGCATATTCACAAACGTACCACAATAACCTAAAATAGTCCCTATATTCGACCTTGGATCGCACCGAGAAACATGCGGTGGAATTACACTTGGTTCCAACGTAAGGAAACTTGTGACAACGCATGACATACTACAAGAACATTCATAATTAACGCATATCTAGAAGTAGTATTGCATCATTTTGTGCATCATTGCATATACATCTTTAGCGTCCAACAAGTTTATGGCACCGTTGCGGGGGATTGGTTAACAGTTTATTGTTTGAGTGTGTTTTTGGTATTTTGCAGATAGAGCAGCTTGATGGTTTATGAGTACTGGTGCTGAGCCAGAGTTCGAAGCTAACCCTGAGATCGAGCGTACATTTCACGCACGGATACATCAGAACTGAATTAGGCGAAAGAAAACAGCAAGCATGGTAGACAACAATGATAATGCGGTACCGGTGGTGAATCAAGGGGCTGTTAGACCAGCACAGAATCCTGTCTTCCAGGCTGCTGATCGCAACATCCCAATGAGGAATTATGCAGCACCCAATTTGTATGACTTTTCACCTGGAATCTCGAGGCCTACTGTGGAGGAGAATGCATGGTTCGAGATTAAGTCGGTCATGTTGCATATGATTCAAAATGCTGGGCAGTTTTGGGGTCTGCAAGGTGAAGACCCACATGCCCTTCTGACAAGCTTTGTCGAAATGTGCGGCAACTTTTTCTTACCTAGCGTAACCCCAAAGAGTAGAAGACTGTATTTGTTCCCTTACACCTTAAGGGACGAGGTTAAGAGGTGGGCTCACTCACTGGAGCCAAATGAGATCACTTCATGGTAACAATTGGTAGAGGTTTATGAAGAAGTTCTTCCCATCAGCCGTCAACGCAAGGAGACAGAAGGACGTGCTGAACATCGAGCAGAAGGAAAATGAGACTCTAAGTACCGTTTGGGTGCAATTTAGAAGATTGGTGAAAAATTGCCCGAATATCGAGATCCCTGATTGCGTCTTGATGGAAACTTTCTACAATGGCCTGAATAGATCAACGCAGGTTGTTGCTGATGCCTCCACGGTAGGAGGTTTTATGGATAAAACATACATAGAGGCTAAAGTCATCCTCGACCACATCTCGCAAAATATGGACGACTGAATCGATGATGTATATGGAGGTCGAGGCGCCGATAGACGAAAGAATGAAACTGCCATTGTCCCTGCAAAGACAATGACCACATTGGCCGCTCAGATGGCCGCGGTGACCTCGATCCTTCAGTCAATGGAAATTAATCAAGGAGCCATTGCTCAACAATCAGCGCAACCTGCTGCACCGGCTCAAGTGGCTGCAATTAGTTGCGTCAATTGTGGAGGGGCTCACAATGCAGACATGTGTCCATTGACTCTTCAGCAAATATGCTCCATCCAGAACAATCCCTTCAGCTACACTTATAATCCTGGCTAGAGGAACCATCCTAACTTCGGTTGGGGAGGCAATCCCAACCAAGGGGGGCCAGTTAACCATCAAGGGGGCAGTAGAGGGAATCTTCCTTTTCACCACACTCGAGGGCAACCAAGGCAACCGCATGACTAACAACCATCATCATCTAACAACTTGGGAAGCTCATTGGAGACACTGTTGAAACAATATATGGACAAAAATGACGCAGTGGTGCAAGTGCAGTCATCTTCAATAAGGAATTTGGAGATCCAAGTGGGCTAGTTGGCCTCTAAGCTAAGAAGTCGAGCATTGGGAACATTGCCCAACAATTCAGAAGCCCTGAGATCTACAGGAAAGGAGCAATGTCCCTAGGACATTGGGCAGGCAAGTTTGACCACCTGTGGCGATGTGGATTACACCTATTAATGAAAACACAATTTTCAGTCAATACTATGTTTAATGCTTTCTTGAGCTGCTGTCTATTTGAATTCTGAATTTTGATTCTTCATTTACTTCATTCCTAACTTTATGAATTTATTTCATCATTTATTTCCATTGCATTTATTTCTGTCTCGTCTTTAATTCTTTGAGTTTTTCTATAATTAATGCGTTGAGCTTTAAATGGTGAATGGTTGAGTAATAAAGAGAATTTATTGCCGCAAGTCATAACAACTTGCATTGATGAAAAAAAAAGAAATAAAACAATCAACAAGTATGCAAGGCGATAATGGACGCATCTCAAACTAATAAGAGATGCTTTGCATTCACCTAACTCAACTGTATTGAGTTGAAGGGTGTGTTGCGCTCATATATCTCATTTGCCCGTCCTTAGCTAAATGCACTATATTGAGGTATCCTCCAAAAATTCGTTTGGTTAAGGGGTGTGTTGCGGGGATATATGTGTTGTTGCCTATCCTCAACGAAGATACATTTGCGTTGGTGAGCACATTGCGTTAATTTTTATCTTGCGTCCATTCAAATAAAATATTAAAGATAATTCTTTTTGTAATTTGGGGGGAAGTCCAATGATTTCGTATTCTAAAGTAATTACGACTCGGAAAATGAAAGGATGGATCTTTTCTGAAATTCCATAAATGAGGAAGGTTGAACGATGCCTCTTTTGAGTGTCTCGAGGCCACGTCGCCGCAAAAATAGTGTTGGGCCCACTACGACCCAACCTATAAATAGAGCCCCTCCCTTCATGGTAAAGCTTTACCTCATTTTGCAATCAGAAACCCTAGCGCTGGAGCATCCTGACTTCCTTCTTCCCTAGCAGCTCAAGCGATTTACCAGTCCTCCCAAGTTCATACCCATGGTTGACAAAACTCCCAACCAATCTGCTTCACCATCCACCCCTGATCAAGTAGCCATGCGAGAGGCAGCATTTCTGGCTACCAGTCGCAGACTCACCGCCCAAGCCCACACTATCCCTAGAATCGCCGCGAGAACCTGGAGAAACCCCCTGGCTGTTAGGCCTCCTCTATTCAAAAGGGGAGGAAGCACTGAAAACATACCTACTCCAACCCCTTCCGTGTCAACTGAAAGTGAAAGGAAAAGACGCGATGACACAGAGGTGTTTAGAAACATTTTGAGTAACCTGAAGCTAGGAGGTGGATTACCCAAGGCAAGGGTTGTAAACCAACCACTGTATACGGAGGAGGAGATAGTAGTGGTGGGAGAGGCAGTGACGGTTGAAGAAGAAACGGGAAAAGGCGTTCTGGCCCTAGAGATTCCTGAGGCGACTGCCAACGCAAAAGCCTATGACGGACCTCCAAGAAGAGAAGAAGAAGAGATTGTGATGGGGGAGGCCAAGGAGGCTGAGGTTGCGTTGGAGACCCCTGACGTTGCGTTGGAGGAGGTTGTGGGGGAGGCGCAACCAGAAGTGGCTGAGAAGAAAAAGAAGAAGAACAACAAGGGAAAGAACGCTGGAAAGGTTGAATCTTCACATCATCGTAAGGCAAGAAAGAACAAATAGAAAAGGGATGATGATGAAGATGAAGAGGACAAGAAGAAAAGAAAGAGGAAGGAGAAAGAAGAAAGAAGATTGTGCCGGCGTGAAGAGAGACGCTTAAGAAAAGCAGAGGAAGAAAAACAGAGGGCTACGAGCCCTGAGAAGGATGGAGAATCGACCTCCATGAGGGAGGATAACAGGGAAATGACATAGTTAATGGAACCGGTGCAACCCGAAATAACGCAAATGGTTGCAACCGATGAAGGAGAAGAAACAGAAGGAACCCCCTAATGAAGCCTCGCAGGGAGAATGTGCCGCAAGGGTCCAATATCGACCCTCAACGATTAATTATGGCATTCAAATAAGAGGAGGAGAAGCAAGAAAGATGGAGAGGTGCAAGCTCATCATCGCAGAGGGAAATAGAAGATGAAAACTGGAGTATGAAGAAATGCGAAGCAACAATGAGCTTGCGAGACTTGAAGGGATATGGAAGCGCGAGAAGGAACAGCATCTGCTACTTGCCTCTGAGCAATTTGAAGAGGAGTTTGCGAGAGAAGAACAAGAAGAAGAAGAAGAAGAGAGGAGGAATAAAGAAGAGGAGGAGAAAAGATTGTTGGAGGAGAAGGAGAAAATGCGCGAAGCTAATAGGCGACGCTTATACAAGAAAAAGGGCAAAGAACTCGTAGAGCGCGAGAAAGAAGAGCAACACAGAGAGCAGAAGAAGAAACAAAGAAAAGCCACCCGCCTTGCGTTGGCTAAGGATAAAGGCAAAGCAATCGTGGAGAGCAGCGAGCCCGCATCGGCCAGAAAGCAGTCATAAAAAAGAAAAGAGAACGATGACATGTTGATCGAGATGGGCTTCTATCCTACCGCGACCTCACTACCTGACCTCATCACGAGCGTAATTGTGGAACATGGGTAGGACACATTCTGCTAGTGCCCATTCATCATTATGCCTCAGGTAGTGTGAGACTTCTATCGCGGGCGTCTGCATGGAAATAGGGATGCGGTGCCTTTAAAGGAGAAAAAAGTATACTTCAGCGCAAAGGACATCAACGAGTTGTATCAGATGAAGAACAACCTTGATGCACCAGGGAACAAGATTATCGATGATCCCACAGAGGAACAAATGGAAGACGTGCTGAGAATACTAACGCAACTGGGCACAAGATGGTCGGTTTCACTTAATGGCATCCGTACCTTGGAGTCCAAGTCCTTGCTTTCGAAGGGAGGGCTCTGGGATTACCTGGTCAAGAAACGGCTGATCCCAACAACGCATGATAGAACTGTGTCAAGGGATCGAGTCATGGCCGCAAAATGCATCGCTCGCGGCATTCCTATCGATGTAGGGCAGTTGATCGCAAGGCAATTTAGATTGTTAGTGGGGGCACATTTGAGGGCAGTACTTCTTCCCGTGGGTCGTTTCAAGTCTGTGCCTGTCTATAGGTGTAGGTATTGATGAGGAGCCCATGCCAGAAGTCCACGGCCTCATCAACATCAAAATTTTGAGGATGCTCCTCAAAGATTCCCCACACTGACCCGAGCTGCCAGCAAAGAGGCCTGCGATCGATTTGAATGCATCGTAGGCACCCAGGCCAAAAAGAAGATGCAAAGAATATAAGGGAAAAAAAAGGGTTCAAGAGTCACCAGCACAAGATCCAGAACCTACGGACCCTCTTCCCTTAGTCATTCGCCTTCTCAGCCCGCCAAGCCCACCTGAACAACCTTCTTCTCCCCTTCATGAGCACTTTACCAACCTTCTCCTTGTTCCAACCTCCCCAACTATTTACCCAGCAAACCCACCTTCACCACCAACATCATCACCGCAACCCACCATTCCACCGCCGTAAGTTGATGACCCATACGATTTGGGTGAAGGCACCTCTGCCCAACCCCAAAACAATGCTGGCGAGACATCGCAGGCGTAACCCTCCATCACCACCATGGCTGCTGAGTTAGCAGAAATGAGATCACTCTTCTCCCAACAACAACAACTTTTCTCGCAATAACAACACTTCTTCAATCAAAGATTTGATGTGGTAATGGAGTAGATCGATGATATTCAACGCAGTGCTGCTGTCACACCCGCCCAGACCACCTTCTTAGCCTAGAGAAAGGCGTCACTGCAGTAGTTGCCAACCCTTGGGCTGACACTTACTGCCTAATAACTCTTGCAAAATAACTCGGATACCAATTATAATTCATATGCAACGAGATGTCTTTAGGCCCACAATTTATTAACTTAGAAACATAATATCTTTAGAGTCATTACAACACTAGATTTACAAGTCCAAAAAACCAAAAACCCTAGTCCCTATATGAACAACAGAAACATGTGTACAATATTAACAGAAACCACCTAGCCAACAGGTTACAAGTCTTTTATTCTTTAGTGGCAGAGCAGACATAGAGCTATCTTTAGAGAATTTGACCGCTACCTGTGGGGGGGAAAAACAAAACATTTGAAAACGGGTGAGTTTATGCCCAGTGAGTGACCTAGAAAACATAGTTGATTCTCATGCAAAATCTCAATAAAGAGTTTAATTGAAACATAAGCTTCTACAGTACATGTACTGCAGCATAAACATTTTCCAAGCATAAAACATATAAAGTTGTTTTAATCATAAAACAATAAAATCATTTCTCAATTCAAGTATCCCACTATGGGTAAAATAATTCCAACACCAACTACTAGTCCAGAGTGGGACTGTCGAAGGGAAAAACTCAAAGGAACCTGATTGGAGATTGAAAAGAAGGCAAAAGGGTCAGACTGTCAAATCAGTCTGAGCCAGTCTTAAAGATTCTATGATTCCGGCCAAACCACGAGTATTTATGAGCTGAAATTTTAGGGTAAGCTTCCTGAGACATTTTAGAATAAGGTTGTAGAAGAAAGTATTTCAAAATAAGGTTCAGAACCATGAGTAATCTAAGCTGTAAATTGAATCTAGATTCTAGGGGTGAAAAGGAGCCCGAGGAGCCACTTGAGTGAAAAGCTCCTAAGAAATTAAGGTGAGTGGCTAAAATGTTCTGACTAAAACATTTACTTAAACTGTTTGATTACAACGTGTTATAGAAAGCATGTTTTCAAGAATATTCTCATGCCTACTAGTTTTATGAATTGATTTCCAAGCAAGTTGTGAATTATGTTTTGAACGCATGCATGTGTGAGAAATTGTTGAAAAACTATTTATATGTGTTGATTTGATCCAGCATGCATTAACATATTTAAAGTCATGTTTTATATGTGTTATACTTTACATGCTTTAAAGAGAAAAGTCGTTTATGACTGGTTTTACTAAAATTCAATGCCGAAGGACATTTGAGAAGGTATCCACCCAACTAGATACTGAAGGACATTTGAGAAGGTATCTATTGGTACTGAAGGACGTTTGAGAAGGTACCAAGCCAACGGGATACTAAAGGACGTTTGAGAAGGTATCCTAGTAGCTCGATACTGAAGGACATTGAGAAGGTATCTGAGCAGAAGTACCTAATGTGTGAGGGTACATAGTGTGGCCACAGGTGAATAGAGTCAGAGATTGAGCAAAAGGGTTCTCTCTGGACTAGTAGTTGGTGTTGGGATTGTTTTACTCACAGTAGGGTACGTTGGATTGAGAAATGATTTTATTGTTTTATGATTAAAAAAACTTTATATGTTTTACGCTTGGAAAATGTTTATGCTGTAGTACAAGTATTGTAAAATTTTTTGTTTCAGTTAAAAACTCATTTCTGAAATCATGCATGAGAATTTACTATGTTTTCTCGGTCACTCACTGGGCGTAAGCTCACCCCGTTTTCAAATGTTTTGTTTTCCTCCACACAGGTAGCAGCCAAATCCTCTGAAGATAGCTTAGTATCTGCTCTGCCGCTAAAGAATCAAAAGACTTGTAACCCATTGGCTAGGTGGTTAATGTTAATATTGTACACATGTTACTATTTTTCATATAGGGACTAGGGTTTATGGGTTTTTGGGGCTTGTAAATCTGGTGCTAGAATGACTCTAAACATATTATGTTCTAAGTTAATAAATTATTGGCCTAAAGACGTCCCGTTGCATATAATTTATAATTGGTATCAGAGTTATTCCGCACGAGTTATTAGGCAGTAAGTGTCAGCCCAAGGGTTGGTAACTGCTGCAGTCACGCCTTTCTCTAGGCTAAGAAGGTGGTCTGGGGCGGGGTGTGACAGCTTGGTATTAGAGCATAGTTATACGTAAACTTGGGAAAGGTTTGAGCTAGCTTAGTATTACAACATAAGACTTTGGAGCGAAAGAGAGAGTTCATGCATTAGATTAAAGTCCCATAGATAAGTCCCTAATATGTGTACTTAATAATTTGGCAAAGATGCTGAGAAGAAGGGGCAGACGAAGTAGGCAGACTGAGGAGAGGAATATTGACCCTACCAGCAGAGGTCCTAAAGTTAGACGGGACCCAGATCCAAAAGGGAAAAGAGTTAGAGACTCAGTAGAACAGGAGGCAACTTCTGAAAACGAGTCTAGTACACCAAAAGTGGATGTGGAACATCAGATAGAGGATCAATTGTTCGATAGAATCACTCAAAGGTTGGCAGTGAGTGTAGAATCGATCCAAAACGATCCAGAAAAGAAATTCGACGTCGAGAGGCTGAAAGCTTTAGGTGCCACGACGTTCGATGGGGCCACGGATCCAGTGAATGTTGAGATATGGTTGGACTTGATTGAGAAATGTTTTAAAGTTATGAGATGCCCTGAGGACCGTAAGGTCGAGTTAACGGCATTCTTGCTGCAAAAAAGGGCTGAGAAGTGGTGGAAAGTGATAGAAGATAGAAGGGGTAGTTCAGAAACTATGACTTGGTCTGAGTTCAGACAAGTATTTGAGGATAAATACTACCCTAGTTTTTTTAGAGAAGCAAAGAGGGAGGAATTCCTTTGGCTAACTCAGGTATTGATGACGGTTGCCGAGTATGAGCAAAGATTTACTAAGTTATCTCAGTATGCCCTTCCGATCATTGCGGAAGAGAAGGAGAGGTGTAATAGATTTGAGAATGGTCTAAGAAGAAAAATAGTACACCTATTACCTCTACATCTAATTGGGTGAATTTCACTCATTTACTTGAGAACGCTATTCGAGTAGAGCAGAGTGTAGTAAGGGAAGATGTACTTCAACCAAGTGAAGGACAGTTTAGAGTGCCTGGAGAAATAAGAAGTAAGAGATTTAGGCCCCCGTTCTCTGGACAGTCAGGTATAAGGAGCTTTGGAGGCATGAGCCAACAAAGTTCAAGTCAGAAAAAGTCAAGACCTGTAGCTAGACCGAGTGGTGGATCAGTATCAGGTCGTGCTAGTGAGTCAGTAGCTAGTACAGGGAGGAACCCACTTTGTGTAAACTATGGTAGACCTCATACAAAAGGATGTTACTATAATAGGAATGTGTGTTTCCAGTACGAACAAGCTGGGCATTTCAGGAGAGATTGTCTTTAGCTAAGTCATGGAGCACAAAATGAACAAAGAGAAGTTACACAAATTGTAAACCAACCCCGAATAATTGGAGCTAGAGTAGAAGGATCTAGTGTAGCTAAGTAGAAAGGGATAGTTGGACGACCACAACAGCAACAGTAGCAGCAGGGTAGAGTATATAATATGACCCACCAGGACGCGGAAGAGGCACCGGATGTTGTAACTAGTACGATAACTTTATGTAAACAATCCGCTTATGCATTATTTGATCCTGGTGCTACACACTCATTCATATCTAATATGTGTGCATTACATATAGATAAAGTACCTGAGTGTGTGAATGGGGAATTACTTATCTCTACGCCTGTAAAAGATACTCTAGTTGTACGTGAATATCACCAGAATTGTGAAGTAATTCTTGGAGCTCAAAGTTTATGGGTTGAGTTGATTTCATTAGAATTACTAGAGTTTGATGTTATCTTAGGTATGGATTTCCTAAGTAAACACTATGCCACTATGGATTGTTTTAAAAGAGAAATAGTGTTTAGAAAACCAGGTGAAAAAGAGATAACCCTAGTAGAAAGTAAAAGAATACTTCCAAGAAGCTTAGTATCAACATTAAAGGCTAGGAAACTATTGAGTAAGGGATGTAAAGCCTACTTAGCCTATCTAGCAGTTTCACAGGATAAGAAACTAAAACCTGAGGATGTACCTATAGTACAAGGATTCTTAAATGGTTCCCTGAAGAATTACCAGGTTTACCATCTGATAAGGAAATGGAATTTACTATTGAGTTAGTTCTGGGTACAACACCTATATCCCAAGCACCATATAGGATGGCACCAACGAAATTGAAGGAGTTAAAAGTTCAATTACAGTAACTTATGATTAAGGGGTACATTAGACCCAGTGTATCGCCTTGGGGAGCGCCAGTCTTGTTTATTAAAAGGAAAGATGGTACTCTTAGATTATGCATAGACTATAGATAGTTAAATAAAGTGACCATCAAGAATAATTACCCATTGCCTCGTATAGATGATCTCTTCGATCCGTTAAAGGGAGCAACGGTGTTCTCTAAAATAGATTTGAGGTCAGGCAAACAAACCAAAATGAGGAGTGTAACCATGACCAACTGTCTCTAGTAAATGACGCAAAAGTTTTTACCACTGTATTTATATTTATCAAGCTATTTTAACAAGAAGAGATAAACATTCTATTATGGAAAAATGAGAAAAGCATCTTTGAGCAGAATTTTGTTATATAAAAGAATAAAGTAGGGCTTCTTAAGAATTAGTAAGGATAGGAAGAAATTGTGATGTTAAGTAATGTGCCTAAGTGTAACATTCAGAGCAACCAATTGACGTAGAAATATAGGATAGGAATTAAGCCTTATTGCCTTAATAGAAGATATGCTTGAAGACAAGCATATATC
This sequence comes from Benincasa hispida, assembly GCF_027475165.1. NCBI lineage: Eukaryota > Viridiplantae > Streptophyta > Magnoliopsida > Cucurbitales > Cucurbitaceae > Benincasa > Benincasa hispida. The sequence goes on from NC_143486.1 coordinate 15,029,237, forward strand.
TAAATTTGGGGGTGTGATAACTTGTAGAAATACAAGTTATTTTTACTACCTTATCTAGATATTGCGGCCAAAAGAGGATAAATATGCGCCAATTGTATGAAAATTAGCTTAGAAATACAATAATTATAAATGATCACAATTACACCCACTCACATCATTAAGATGGAAGAAAAGGATAATTCTACTTTGTTTTGCAGGAAACCAAGTCACCGCTTGCGATCAAGGCCCAAGAAGAACTGACCAATGCATCTTTGTCACATTGCACCCGTGAATCAACACTGAAAAGACGATTAATGCAATGATGGTGCAGTGTGACAGTCGATCTAGAGCGACTTTCAAACGCATGCGGTAATAAAAACAACACCGCATGCAAACACTCGATTGAAAGATGCAGTTGAGCAATGCAAAAGCGAAGGATTGCGACACATGTACAACTAACGGTTGTGCAGAATTGACGGTCTGATTGCATAACAGAAGGAATAATTATTCCTACATCTTCGAAATTTCCATAACAACAAGTGGGGACCACAAGGCCGGAGTCAAAGACCTTCACCTATAAATATCCTCATTGATTTCAGAGAAAATATGCTACTTTATATGGGGCTAATTACTGCTAAAGTGTTGAGAGAAAGGTTGAGCTGAGTGCTTAACTGAAGAAATTTGGGAAGAATAATAGACAAGGGCGAGAGGTGAGTCTAAGTTCTTTTCTGCCAAACACCCACCGAGAAGCTCTATGCTTAGGACCCTGCTACCGGTTGAGCAAGCCTGAGAGGGAAGCTCATCCTACCATCTGATCCATCCAATCCGGTAAGCAGATCTCCATCCGAATCAGTGTCGAGAACTTGGTGCTATTTGTATCTGTTCTATCTCTTTTCATCATTGTAGTTCATATTCTTTATCTCTTCATTCACACCATGTATCAGACACTTAATAGATATATTGAATGTCTCAATCACTTTCATATTCCATTCTCTGTCTATTTTTGTTCCCCCGTTAATCACTTTCTCCATGATGTCTTCTTGATCCTCTACTAGTTAATATGAATTGAACAAGTAACTTAATCTGTATTAAAGAAATAAATGCATTTAGCTAAGGCATGCTAGAGGGCATCTTCACCTGTGAGAGCAGAAATGAAGTTGCTATTCCGATCTATGGAGAGAAGGTTAGAAGAATGCATTAACTAAAGCGAATAGTACTTCTAGACATGGAAGCAACCTTGCATTCATTATGTTTGTCTCTGTTTCACCACAGACATGTGGGAATGCGGCCGATCACTGAAAGATGTACGCCAAGAGAATAGCGGAACCGTACTTATAGCTTTAACACAATGAAGAACTTGTGATGACTATATTAGTTATCTTTCTCTTTCTGTTTTGTACATAAGGCTTGCCACCGCATTCCATGTTCTTTGCATAACCTTTACAGCCAGCCTAGACCCCAGCATCTTGTATCACGAAGCTTGTATCTTGTATCATTTAGCTTAGGTTTACTGCACTTATTTTATTATCACATTTTTACTGCTTCCCTTTACTTTACCACAACTTTATATACTTGTACAAAACACTCTTTAAAGATTGAAAAAACCTGGTCGCATATATCACAAATGTACCACAATAACCTAAAACAGTCCCTGTGTTCGACCTCGGATCAC